>NW_028270151.1:95972925-96124226 GCF_037043375.1 Chiloscyllium plagiosum
GACATTACACAGACAATCAGGAGTGACATCTGGAAGAGGTAATAGATGTGCATCGTCTGCAAGATAGTATACAGATAATCAGAAGTGACATCTGGAGGAGGTAATAGATGTGCATAGTCTGCAAGACATTACACAGATAATCAGGAGTGACATCTGGAAGAGTTAATAGATGTGTATAGTCTGGAAGACATGACACAAATACTCAGGATTGACATCTGGAAGAGGTAATAGATGTGTATAGTCTGCAAGACATTACACAGACAATCAAGTGACATCTGGAAGAGGTAATAGATGTGTATAGTCTGCAAGACATTACACAGACAATCAAGAGTGACATCTGGAAGAGGTAATAGATGTGTATAGTCTATAAGACATTGCACAGACAATCAGGAGTTAAATCTGGAAGAGTTAATAGATGAGTATAGTCTGCAAGACATTACACAGACAATCAGGAGTGACACCTGAAAGAGGAAATAGATGTCAATAGTCTGCAAGATATTATACAGATAATCAGGAGTGACATCTGGAAGAGGTAATAGATGTGTATAGTCTGCAAGACATTACACAGTCCATCAGGAGTGACATCTGGAAGAGGTAATAGATGTGTATGCTCTGCAAGACATTACACAGACAATCAGGAGTGACTCCGGAAAGGTGTAATAGATATGTATAGTCTGCAAGATATTATACAGAAAATCAGGAGTCACATCTGGAAGACGTAATAGATGTGTATAGTCTGCAAGACATTACACAGTCCATCAGGAGTCACATCTGGAAGACATAATAGATGTGTATAGTCTGCAAGACATTACACAGACAATCAAGTGACATCTGGAAGAGGTAATAGATGTGTATAGTCTATAAGACATTCCACAGACAATCAGGAGTCACATCTGGAAGTGGTAATAGATGTGTATAGTCTGCAAGACATTACACAGACAATCAGGAGTGACATCTGGAAGAGGTAATAGATGTGCATCGTCTGCAAGATAGTCTACAGATAATCAGAAGTGACATCTGGAGGAGGTAATAGATGTGCATAGTCTGCAAGACATTACACAGACAATCAAGTGACATCTGGAAGAGGTAATAGATGTGTATAGTCTGCAAGACATTATACAGACAATCAAGAGTGACATCTGGAAGAGGTAATAGATGTGTATAGTGTATAAGACATTACACAGACAATCAGGAGTTAAATCTGGAAGAGTTAATAGATGAGTATAGTCTGCAAGACATTACACAGACAATCAGGAGTGACACCTGAAAGAGGAAATAGATGTCAATAGTCTGCAAGATATTATACAGATAATCAGGAGTGACATCTGGAAGAGGTAATAGATGTGTATAGTCTGCAAGACATTACACAGTCCATCAGGAGTGACATCTGGAAGAGGTAATAGATGTGTATGCTCTGCAAGACATTACACAGACAATCAGGAGTGACTCCGGAAAGAGGTAATAGATATGTATAGTCTGCAAGATATTATACAGATAATCAGGAGTCACATCTGGAAGAGGTAATAGATGTGTATAGTCTGCAAGACATTACACAGTCCATCAGGAGTCACATCTGGAAGACATAATAGATGTGTATAGTCTGCAAGACATTACACAGACAATCAAGTGACATCTGGAAGAGGTAATAGATGTGTATAGTCTATAAGACATTACACAGACAATCAGGAGTCACATCTGGAAGAGGTAATAGATGTGTATAGTCTGCAAGACATTACACAGACAATCAGGTGTGACATCTGGAAGAGGTAATAGATGTGTATCGTCTGCAAGATAGTCTACAGATAATCAGAAGTGACATCTGGAGGAGGTAATAGATGTGCATAGTCTGCAAGACATTACACAGATAATCAGGAGTGACATCTGGAAGAGTTAATAGATGTGTATAGTCTGCAAGACATTACACAGACAATCAAGAGTGACATCTGGAAGAGGTAATAGATGTGTATAGTGGAAAAGACATTACACAGACAATCAGGAGTTAAATCTGGAAGAGTTAATAGATGATTATAGTCTGCAAGACATTACACAGACAATCAGGAGTGACACCTGAAAGAGGAAATAGATGTCAATAGTCTGCAAGATATTATACAGATAATCAGGAGTGACATCTGGAAGAGGTAATAGATGTGTATAGTCTGCAAGACATTGCACAGATAATCAGGAGTGACATCTGGAAGAGGTAATAGATGTGTATGCTCTGCAAGACATTACACAGACAATCAGGAGTGACTCCGGAAAGAGGTAATAGATGTGTATAGTCTGCAAGATATTATACAGATAATCAGGAGTCACATCTGGAAGATGTAGTAGATGTGTATAGTCTGCAAGACATTACACAGTCCATCAGGAGTCACATCTGGAAGACGTAATAGATGTGTATAGTCTGCAAGACATTACACAGACAATCAAGAGTGACATCTGGAAGAGGTAATAGATGTGTATAGTCTGCAAGACATTACACAGATAATCAGGAGTGACATCTGGAAGAGTTAATAAATGTGTATAGTCTGTAAGACATTACACAAATAATCAGGAGTGACATCTGGAAGAGGTAATAGATGTGTATAGTCTGCAAGACATTACACAGACAATCATGAGTGACACCTGAAAGAGGTAATAGATGTGTATAGTCTGCAAGATATTACACAGACAATCAGGAGCGAAATCTGGACGAGGTAATAGATGTGTATAGTCTGCAAGACATTACACAGGCAATCAGGAGTGACATCTGGAAGAGGTAATAGAAGTGTACAGTGTGCAAGACATTACACAGACAATCAGGTGTGAAATCTAGAAGAGGTAATAGATGTGTATAGTTGAAAGATATTATACAGATAATCAGGAGTGACATCTGGAAGAGGTAATAGATCTGTATAGTCTGCAAGTCATTACACACTCCATCAGGAGTGACATCAGGAAGAGGTAATAGATGTGTATAGTCTGCAAGACATTACGCAGACAATCAGGAGTGACATCTGGAAGAGGTAATAGATGTGTGTAGTCTGAAAGATATCATACAGACAATCAGGAGTGACATCTGGAAGAGGTAATAGATGTGTATAGTCTGCAAGACATTACACAGACAATCAGGAGTGACATCTGGAAGAGGTAATAGATGTGCATCGTCTGCAAGATAGTATACAGATAATCAGAAGTGACATCTGGAGGAGGTAATAGATGTGCATAGTCTGCAAGACATTACACAGATAATCAGGAGTGACATCTGGAAGAGTTAATAGATGTGTATAGTCTGTAAGACATGACACAAATACTCAGGATTGACATCTGGAAGAGGTAATAGATGTGTATAGTCTGCAAGACATTACACAGATAATGAGGAGTGACATCTGGAAGAGGTAATAGATCTGTATGGTCTGCAGGTCATTACACACTCCATCAGGAGTGACATCAGGAAGAGGTAATAGATGTGTATAGTCTGCAAGACATTACGCAGACAATCAGGAGTGACATCTGGAAGAGGTAATAGATGTGTGTAGTCTGAAAGATATCATACAGACAATCAGGAGTGACATCTGGAAGAGTTAATGGATGTGTATAGTCTGCAGGACAGTACACAGTTAATCAGGACTGACATCTGGAAGAGGTAATAGATGTCTATAGTCTGCAAGACATTACACAGACAATCAGGAGTCACATCTGGAAGAGGTAATAGATGTGTATAGTCTGCAAGACATTACAAAGACAATCAGGAGTGACATCTGGAAGAGGTAATAGATGTGCATCGTCTGCAAGATAGTATACAGATAATCAGAAGTGACATCTGGAGGAGGTAATAGATGTGCATAGTCTGCAAGACATTACACAGATAATCAGGAGTGACATCTGGAAGAGTTAATAGATGTGTATAGTCTGTCAGACATTACACAAATAATCAGGAGTGACATCTGGAAGAGGTAATAGATGTGTATAGTCTGCAAGACATTACACAGACAATCAAGTGACATCTGGAAGAGGTAATAGATGTGTATAGTCTATAAGACATTACACAGACAATCAGGAGTCACATCTGGAAGAGGTAATAGATGTGTATAGTCTGCAAGACATTACACAGACAATCAGGAGTGACATCTGGAAGAGGTAATAGATGTGCATCGTCTGCAAGATAGTATACAGATAATCAGAAGTGACATCTGGAGGAGGTAATAGATGTGCATAGTCTGCAAGACATTACACAGATAATCAGGAGTGACATCTGGAAGAGTTAATAGATGTGTATAGTCTGGAAGACATGACACAAATACTCAGGATTGACATCTGGAAGAGGTAATAGATGTGTATAGTCTGCAAGACATTACACAGACAATCAAGTGACATCTGGAAGAGGTAATAGATGTGTATAGTCTGCAAGACATTACACAGACAATCAAGAGTGACATCTGGAAGAGGTAATAGATGTGTATAGTCTATAAGACATTGCACAGACAATCAGGAGTTAAATCTGGAAGAGTTAATAGATGAGTATAGTCTGCAAGACATTACACAGACAATCAGGAGTGACACCTGAAAGAGGAAATAGATGTCAATAGTCTGCAAGATATTATACAGATAATCAGGAGTGACATCTGGAAGAGGTAATAGATGTGTATAGTCTGCAAGACATTACACAGTCCATCAGGAGTGACATCTGGAAGAGGTAATAGATGTGTATGCTCTGCAAGACATTACACAGACAATCAGGAGTGACTCCGGAAAGGTGTAATAGATATGTATAGTCTGCAAGATATTATACAGAAAATCAGGAGTCACATCTGGAAGACGTAATAGATGTGTATAGTCTGCAAGACATTACACAGTCCATCAGGAGTCACATCTGGAAGACATAATAGATGTGTATAGTCTGCAAGACATTACACAGACAATCAAGTGACATCTGGAAGAGGTAATAGATGTGTATAGTCTATAAGACATTCCACAGACAATCAGGAGTCACATCTGGAAGTGGTAATAGATGTGTATAGTCTGCAAGACATTACACAGACAATCAGGAGTGACATCTGGAAGAGGTAATAGATGTGCATCGTCTGCAAGATAGTCTACAGATAATCAGAAGTGACATCTGGAGGAGGTAATAGATGTGCATAGTCTGCAAGACATTACACAGATAATCAGGAGTGACATCTGGAAGAGTTAATGGATGTGTATAGTCTGTAAGACATTACACAAATAATCAGGATTGACATCTGGAAGAGGTAATAGATGTGTATAGTCTGCAAGACATTACACAGACAATCAAGTGACATCTGGAAGAGGTAATAGATGTGTATAGTCTGCAAGACATTACACAGACAATCAAGTGACATCTGGAAGAGGTAATAGATGTGTATAGTCTATAAGACATTACACAGACAATCAGGAGTCACATCTGGAAGAGGTAATAGATGTGTATAGTCTGCAAGACATTACACAGACAATCAGGAGTGACATCTGGAAGAGGTAATAGATGTGCATCGTCTGCAAGATAGTATACAGATAATCAGAAGTGACATCTGGAGGAGGTAATAGATGTGCATAGTCTGCAAGACATTACACAGATAATCAGGAGTGACATCTGGAAGAGTTAATAGATGTGTATAGTCTGTAAGACATGACACAAATAATCAGGATTGACATCTGGAAGAGGTAATAGATGTGTATAGTCTGCAAGACATTACACAGACAATCAAGTGACATCTGGAAGAGGTAATAGATGTGTATAGTCTGCAAGACATTACACAGACAATCAAGAGTGACATCTGGAAGAGGTAATAGATGTGTATAGTCTATAAGACATTGCACAGACAATCAGGAGTTAAATCTGGAAGAGTTAATAGATGAGTATAGTCTGCAAGACATTACACAGACAATCAGGAGTGACACCTGAAAGAGGAAATAGATGTCAATAGTCTGCAAGATATTATACAGATAATCAGGAGTGACATCTGGAAGATTTAATAGATGTGTATAGTCTGCAAGACATTACACAGTCCATCAGGAGTGACATCTGGAAGAGGTAATAGATGTGTATGCTCTGCAAGACATTACACAGACAATCAGGAGTGACTCCGGAAAGAGGTAATAGATATGTATAGTCTGCAAGATATTATACAGATAATCAGGAGTCACATCTGGAAGACGTAATAGATGTGTATAGTCTGCAAGACATTACACAGTCCATCAGGAGTCACATCTGGAAGACATAATAGATGTGTATAGTCTGCAAGACATTACACAGACAATCAAGTGACATCTGGAAGAGGTAATAGATGTGTATAGTCTATAAGACATTACACAGACAATCAGGAGTCACATCTGGAAGTGGTAATAGATGTGTATAGTCTGCAAGACATTACATAGACAATCAGGAGTGACATCTGGAAGAGGTAATAGATGTGCATCGTCTGCAAGATAGTCTACAGATAATCAGAAGTGACATCTGGAGGAGGTAATAGATGTGCATAGTCTGCAAGACATTACACAGATAATCAGGAGTGACATCTGGAAGAGTTAATAGATGTGTATAGTCTGTAAGACATTACACAAATAATCAGGATTGACATCTGGAAGAGGTAATAGATGTGTATAGTCTGCAAGACATTACACAGACAATCAAGTGACATCTGGAAGAGGTAATAGATGTGTATAGTCTGCAAGACATTACACAGACAATCAAGAGTGACATCTGGAAGAGTTAATAGATGAGTATAGTCTGCAAGACATTACACAGACAATCAGGAGTGACACCTGAAAAAGGAAATAGATGTCAATAGTCTGCAAGATATTATACAGATAATCAGGAGTGACATCTGGAAGAGGTAATAGATGTGTATAGTCTGCAAGACATTGCACAGATAATCAGGAGTGACATCTGGAAGAGGTAATAGATGTGTATGCTCTGCAAGACATTACACAGACAATCAGGAGTGACTCCGGAAAGAGGTAATAGATGTGTATAGTCTGCAAGATATTATACAGATAATCAGGAGTCACATCTGGAAGATGTAATAGATGTGTATAGTCTGCAAGACATTACACAGTCCATCAGGAGTCACATCTGGAAGACGAAATAGATGTGTATAGTCTGCAAGACATTACACAGACAATCAAGAGTGACATCTGGAAGAGGTAATAGATGTGTATAGTCTGCAAGACATTACACAGATAATCAGGAGTGACATCTGGAAGAGTTAATAAATGTGTATAGTCTGTAAGACATTACACAAATAATCAGGAGTGACATCTGGAAGAGGTAATAGATGTGTATAGTCTGCAAGACATTACACAGACAATCATGAGTGACACCTGAAAGAGGTAATAGATGTGTATAGTCTGCAAGATATTACACAGACAATCAGGAGCGAAATCTGGACGAGGTAATAGATGTGTATAGTCTGCAAGACATTACACAGGCAATCAGGAGTGACATCTGGAAGAGGTAATAGAAGTGTACAGTGTGCAAGACATTACACAGACAATCAGGTGTGAAATCTAGAAGAGGTAATAGGTGTGTATAGTTGAAAGATATTATACAGATAATCAGGAGTGACATCTGGAAGAGGTAATAGATCTGTATAGTCTGCAAGTCATTACACACTCCATCAGGAGTGACATCAGGAAGAGGTAATAGATGTGTATAGTCTGCAAGACATTACGCAGACAATCAGGAGTGACATCTGGAAGAGGTAATAGATGTGTGTAGTCTGAAAGATATCATACAGACAATCAGGAGTGACATCTGGAAGAGGTAATAGATGTGTATTGTATGCAAGACATTACACAGATAATCAGGAGTGACATCTGGAAGAGTTAATAGATGTGTATAATCTGTAAGACATTACACAAATAATCAGGAGTGACATCTGGAAGATGTAATAGATGTGTATAGTCTGCAAGACATTACACAGACAATCAGGAGCGAAATCTGGAAGAGGTCATAGATGTGTATAGTCTGCAAGACATTACACAGGCAATCAGGATTGACATCTGGAAGAGGTAATAGAAGTGAACAGTGTGCAAGACATTACACAGACAATCAGGTGTGAAATCTAGAAGAGGTAATAGATGTTTATAGTTGAAAAATATTATACAGATAATGAGGAGTGACATCTGGAAGAGGTAATAGATCTGTATGGTCTGCAAGTCATTACACACTACATCAGGAGTGACATCAGGAAGAGGTAATAGATGTGTATAGTCTGCAAGACATTACGCAGACAATCAGGAGTGACATCAGGAAGAGGTAATAGATGTGTGTAGTCTGAAAGATATCATACAGACAATCAGGAGTGACATCTGGAAGAGGTAATAGATGTGCATCGTCTGCAAGATATTATACAGATAATCAGAAGTGACATCTGGAGGAGGTAATAGATGTGCATAGTCTGCAAGACATTACACAAATAATCAGGAGTGACATCTGGAAGAGGTAATAGATGTGTATAGTCTGCAAGACATTACACACACAATCAAGAGTGACATCTGGAAGAGGTAATAGATGTGTATAGTCTATAAGACATTACACAGACAATCAGGAGTTACATCTGGAAGAGTTAATAGAAGAGTATAGTCTGCAAGACATTACACAGACAATCAGGAGTGACACCTGAAAGAGGAAATAGATGTCAATAGCCTGCAAGATATTATACAGATAATCAGGAGTGACATCTGGAAGAGGTAATAGATGTGTATAGTCTGCAAGACATTACACAGACAATCAATAGTGACATCTGGAAGAGGTAATAGATGTGTATATTCTATTCGACATTACACAGATAATCAGGAGTGACATCTGCAAGAGTTAATAGATGTGTTTAGTCTGTAAGACATTACACAAATAATCAGGAGTGACATCTGGAAGATGTAATAGATGTGTATAGTCTGCAAGACATTACACAGACAATCAGGAGTGACTCCGGAAAGAGGTAATAGTTGTGTATAGTCTGCAAGATATTATACAGATAATCAGGAGTCACATCTGGAAGACGTAATAGATGTGTATAGTCTGCAAGACATTACACAGACAATCAGGAGTGACATCTGGTAGAGGTAATAGATGTGTATAGTCTGCAAGACATTACACAGATAATCAGGAGTGACATCTGCAAGAGTTAATAGATGTGTTTAGTCTGTAAGACATTACACAAATAATCAGGAGTGACATCTGGAAGATGTAATAGATGTGTATAGTCTGCAAGACATTACACAGACAATCAGGAGTGACACCTGAAAGAGGTAATAGATGTGTATAGTCTGCAAGATATTACACAGACAATCAGGAGCGAAATCTGGAAGAGGTAATAGATGTGTATAGTCTGCAAGACATTACACAGGCAATCAGGATTGACATCTGGAAGAGGTAATAAAAGTGTACAGTGTGCAAGACATTACACAGACAATCAGGTGTGAAATCTAGAAGAGGTAATAAATGTGTATAGTTGAAAGATATTATACAGATAATGAGGAGTGACATCTGGAAGAGGTAATAGATCTGTATGGTCTGCAAGTCATTACACACTCCATCAGGAGTGACATCAGGAAGAGGTAATAGATGTGTATAGTCTGCAAGACATTACGCAGACAATCAGGAGTGACATCTGGAAGAGGTAATAGATGTGTGTAGTCTGAAAGATATCATACAGACAATCAGGAGTGACATCTGGAAGAGGTAATAGATGTGCATCGTCTGCAAGATATTATACAGATAATCAGAAGTGACATCAGGAGGAGGTAATAGATGTGCATAGTCTGCAAGACATTACACAGATAATCAGGAGTGACATCTGGAAGAGTTAATAGATGTGTATAGTCTGTAAGACATTACACAAATAATCAGGAGTGACATCTGGAAGAGGTAATAGATGTGTATAGTCTGCAAGACATTACACAGACAATCAATAGTGACATCTGGAAGAGGTAATAGATGTGTATATTCTATTCGACATTACACAGATAATCAGGAGTGACATCTGCAAGAGTTAATAGATGTGTATAGTCTGTAAGACATTACACAAATAATCAGGAGTGATATCTGGAAGATGTAATAGATGTGTATAGTCTGCAAGACATTACACAGACAATCAGGAGTGACACCTGAAAGAGGTAATAGATGTGTATAGTCTGCAAGATATTACACAGACAATCAGGAGCGAAATCTGGAAGAGGTAATAATGTGGAAAGTCTGCAAGATATCACACAGGCAATCAGGATTGACATCTGGAAGAGGTAACAGAAGTGTACAGTGTACAAGACATTACACAGACAATCAGGTGTGAAATCTAGAAGAGGTAATAAATGTGTATAGTTGAAAGATATTATACAGATAATGAGGAGTGACATCTGGAAGAGGTAATAGATCTGTATGGTCTGCAAGTCATTACACACTCCATCAGGAGTGACATCAGGAAGAGGTAATAGATGTGTATAGTCTGCAAGACATTACGCAGACAATCAGGAGTGACATCTGGAAGAGGTAATAGATGTGTGTAGTCTGAAAGATATCATACAGACAATCAGGAGTGACATCTGGAAGAGGTAATAGATGTGCATCGTCTGCAAGATATTATACAGATAATCAGAAGTGACATCAGGAGGAGGTAATAGATGTGCATAGTCTGCAAGACATTACACAGATAATCAGGAGTGACATCTGGAAGAGTTAATAGATGTGTATAGTCTGTAAGACATTACACAAATAATCAGGAGTGACATCTGGAAGAGGTAATAGATGTGTATAGTCTGCAAGACATTACACAGACAATCAATAGTGACATCTGGAAGAGGTAATAGATGTGTATATTCTATTCGACATTACACAGATAATCAGGAGTGACATCTGCAAGAGTTAATAGATGTGTATAGTCTGTAAGACATTACACAAATAATCAGGAGTGACATCTGGAAGATGTAATAGATGTGTATAGTCTGCAAGACATTACACAGACAATCAGGAGTGACACCTGAAAGAGGTAATAGATGTGTATAGTCTGCAAGATATTACACAGACAATCAGGAGCGAAATCTGGAAGAGGTAATAGATGTGGAAAGTCTGCAAGATATCACACAGGCAATCAGGATTGACATCTGGAAGAGGTAACAGAAGTGTACAGTGTACAAGACATTACACAGACAATCAGGTGTGAAATCTAGAAGAGGTAATAGTTGTGTATAGTTGAAAGATATTATACAGATAATGAGGAGTGACATCTGGAAGAGGTAATAGATCTGTATGGTCTGCAAGTCATTACACACCCCATCAGGAGTGACATCAGGAAGAGGTAATAGATGTGTATAGTCTGCAAGACATTACGCAGACAATCAGGAGTGACATCTGGAAGAGGTAATAGATGTGTGTAGTCTGAAAGATATCATACAGACAATCAGGAGTGACATCTGGAAGAGGTAATAGATGTGCATCGTCTGCAAGATATTATACAGATTATCAGAAGTGACATCAGGAGGAGGTAATAGATGTGCATAGTCTGCAAGACATTACACAGATAATCAGGAGTGACATCTGGAAGAGTTCATAGATGTGTCTCGTCTGTAAGACATTACACAAATAATCAGGAGTGACATCTGGAAGAGGTAATAGATGTGTATAGTCGAGAAGACATAACAGAGACAATCAGGAGTTAAATCTGGAAGATTTAATAGAAGAGTATAGTCTGCAAGACATTACACAGACAATCAGGAGTGACACCTGAAAGAGGAAATAGATGTCAATAGTCTGCAAGATATTATACAGATAATCAGGAGTGACATCTGGAAGAGGTAATAGATGTGTATAGTCTGCAAGACACGACACAGTCCATCAGGAGTGACATCTGGGAGAGGTAATAGATGTGTATGCTCTGAAAGACATTACACAGACATTCAGGAGTGACTCCGGAAAGAGGTAATAGATGTGTATAGTCTGCAAGATATTATACAGATAATCAGGAGTCACATCTGGAAGACGTAATAGATGTGTATAGTCTGCAAGACATTATACAGACAATCAGGAGTGACATCTGGAAGAGTTCATAGATGTGTCTCGTCTGTAAGACATTACACAAATAATCAAGAGTGACATCTGGAAGATGTAATAGATGTGTATAGTCTGCAAGCCATTACACAGACAATCAGGAGTGACACCTGAAAGAGGTAATAGATGTGTATAGTCTGCAAGATATTACACCGACAATCAGGAGCGAAATCTGGAAGAGGTAATAGATGTATATAGTCTGCAAGACATTACACAGGCAATCAGGATTGACATCTGGAAGAGGTAATAGAAGTGTATAGTCGGCAAGACATTACAAAGACAATCAGGAGTGACAACTGGAAGAGGTAGCAGGTGTGTATAGTCTGCAAGACATTACACAGTCAATCAGGAGTGACATCTGAAAGAGGTAATAGGTGTGTATAGTCTGAAAAACCATACACAGACAATCAGGAGTGACATCTGGAAGAGTTAATAGATGTGTCTAGTCTGCAAGAAATTACACAGTCAATCAGGCGTGACATCAGGAAGAGGTAATAGATGTGTGTAGTCTGCAAGATATTACACAGACAATCAGGAGTGACATCTGGAAGAGGTAATAGGTGTGTATAGTCTGCAAGACATTACACAGACAATCAGGAGTCACATCTGGAAGCGGTAATAGATGTGTACAGTCTGCAAGACTTTACACAGACAATCAGGAGTGACATCTGGAAGAGGTAATAGATGTGCATCGTCTGCAAGATAGTATACAGATAATCAGAAGTGACATCTGGAGGAGGTAATAGATGTGCATAGTCTGCAAGACATTACACAGATAATCAGGAGTGACATCTGGAAGAGTTAATAGATGTGTATAGTCTGTAAGACATTACACAAATAATCAGGAGTGACATCTGGAAGAGGTAATAGATGTGTATAGTCTGCAAGACATTACACAGTCTATCAGGAGTGACATCTGGAAGAGGTAATAGATGTGTATAGTCTGCAAGACATTAATCTGATAATCAAATAGTGACGTCCAGAAGAGGTAATAGATGCGTATAGTCTTCAAGACATTACACAGAAAATCAGGAGTGACAGCTGAAAGAGGTAATAGATGTGTATAGTCTGCAAGATATTACACAGACAATCAGGAGCGAAATCTGGACGAGGTAATAGATGTGTATAGTCTGCAAGACATTACACAGGCAATCAGGAGTGACATCTGGAAGAGGTAATAGAAGTGTACAGTGTGCAAGACATTACACAGACAATCAGGTGTGAAATCTAGAAGAGGTAATAGATGTGTATAGTTGAAAGATATTATACAGATAATCAGGAGTGACATCTGGAAGAGGTAATAGATCTGTATAGTCTGCAAGTCATTACACACTCCATCAGGAGTGACATCAGGAAGAGGTAACAGATGTGTATAGTCTGCAAGACATTACGCAGACAATCAGGAGTGACATCTGGAAGAGGTAATAGATGTGTGTAGTCTGAAAGATATCATACAGACAATCAGGAGTGACATCTGGAAGAGGTAATAGATGTGTATTGTCCGCAAGACATTACACAGTCTATCAGGAGTGACATCTGGAAGAGGTAATAGATGTGTATAGTCTGCAAGACATTAATCTGATAATCAAATAGTGACATCCAGAAGAGGTAATAGATGCGTAAAGTCTTCAAGACATTACACAGAAAATCAGGAGTGACATCTGGAAGAGGTAATAGATGTGAATAGTCTGCAAGACATTACAAAGACAATCAGGAGTGACAACTGGAAGAGGTAGGAGGTGTGTATAGTCTGCAAGACATTACACAGTCAATCAGGAGTGACATCTGAAAGAGGTAATAGGTGTGTATAGTCTGAAAGACCATACACAGACAATCAGGAGTGACATCTGGAAGAGTTAATGGATGTGTATAGTCTGCAGGACAGTACACAGTTAATCAGGACTGACATCTGGAAGAGGTAATAGATGTGTATAGTCTGCAAGAAATTACACAGTCAATCAGGCGTGACATCAGGAAGAGGTAATAGACGTGTGTAGTCTGCAAGATATTACAGAGACAATCAGGAGTGACACCTGGAAGAGGTAATAGATGTGTATATTCTGCAAGACATTACACAGACAATCAGGAGTCACATCTGGAAGAGATAATAGATGTGTATAGTCTGCAAGACATTACACAGACAATCAGGAGTGACATCTGGAAGAGGTAATAGATGTGCATCGTCTGCAAGATATTATACAGATAATCAGAAGTGACATCTGGAGGAGGTAATAGATGTGCATAGTCTGCAAGACATTACACAGATAATCAGGAGTGACATCTGGAAGAGTTAATAGATGTGTATAGTCTGTAAGACATTACACAAATAATCAGGAGTGACATCTGGAAGAGGTAATAGATGTGTATAGTCTGCAAGACATTACATAGACAATCAAGAGTGACACCTGGAAGTGGTAATAGATGTGTATAGTCTATAAGACATTACACAGTCAATCAGGAGTTAAATCTGGAAGAGTTAATAGAAGAGTATAGTCTGCAAGACATTACACAGACAATCAGGAGTGACACCTGGAAGAGGTAATAGATGTGTATAGTCTATAAGACATTACACAGTCAATCAGGAGTTAAATCAGGAAGAGTTAATAGAAGAGTATAGTCTGCAAGACATTACACAGACAATCAGGAGTGACACCTGAAAGAGGAAATAGATGTCAATAGTCTGCAAGATATTATACAGATAATCAGGAGTGACATCTGGAAGAGGTAATAGATGTGTATAGTCTGCAAGACATTACACAGTCCATCAGGAGAGACATCTGGAAGAGGTAATAGATGTGTATGCTCTGCAAGACATTACACAGACAATCAGGAGTGACTCTGGAAAGAGGTAATAGATGTGTATAGTCTGCAAGATATTATACAGATAATCAGGAGTCACATCTGGAAGACGTAATAGATGTGTATAGTCTGCAAGACATTACACAGTCCATCAGGAGTGACAACTGGAAGAGGTAACAGATGTGTATAGTCTGCAAGACATTAGACAGATAATCAGGAGTGACATCTGGAAGAGTTAATAGATGTGTATAGTCTGTAAGACATTACACAAATAATCAGGAGTGACATCTGGAAGATGTAATAGATGTGTATAGTCTGCAAGATATTACACAGACAATCAGGAGCGAAATGTGGAAGAGGTAATAGATGTGTATAGTCTGCAAGATATTATACAGATAATCAGGAGTCACATATGGAAGACGTAATAGATGTGTATAGTCTGTAAGACATTACACAAATAATCAGGAGTGACACCTGAAAGAGGTAATAGGTGTGTATAGTCTGCAAGACATTACACAGGCAATCAGGAGTGACATCTGGAAGATTTAATGGATGTGTATAGTCTGCAAGACATTACAAAGACAATCAGGAGTGACAACTGGAAGAGGTAGTAGGTGTGTATAGTCTGCAAGACATTACACAGTCAATCAGGAGTGACATCTGAAAGAGGTAATAGGTGTGTATAGTCTGAAAGACCATACACAGACAATCAGGAGTGACATCTGGAAGAGTTAATGGATGTGTATAGTCTGCAAGATATTACACAGACAATCAGGAGTGACATCTGGAAGAGGTAATAGATGTGTATTGTCTGTAAGACATTACACAGACAATCAGGAGTCACATCTGGAAGAGGTAATAGATGTGTATAGTCTGCAAGACATTACACAGACAATCAGGAGTGACATCTGGAAGTGGTAATAGATGTGCATCGTCTGCAAGATATTATACAGATAATCAGAAGTGACATCTGGAGGAGGTAATAGATGTGCATAGTCTGCAAGACATTACACAGATAATCAGGAGCGAAATGTGGAAGAGGTAATAGATGTGTATAGTCTGCAAGATATTACACAGACAATCAGGAGCGAAATGTGGAAGAGGTAATAGATGTGTATAGTCTGCAAGACATTACACAGGCAATCAGGAGTGACATCTGGAAGATTTAATGGATGTGTATAGTCTGCAAGACATTACAAAGACAATCAGGAGTGACATCTGAAAGAGGTAATAGGTGTGTATCGTCTGAAAGACCATACACAGACAATCAGGAGTGACATCTGGAAGAGTTAATGGATGTGTATAGTCTGCAGGACAGTACACAGTTAATCAGGACTGACATCTGGAAGAGGTAATAGATGTCTGCATGAAATTACACAGTCAATCAGGCGTGACATCAGGAAGAGGTAATAGACGTGTGTAGTCTGCAAGATATTACACAGACAATCAGGAGTGACATCTGGAAGTGGTAATAGATGTGTATAGTCTGCAAGACATTACACAGACAATCAGGAGTGACACCTGGAGGAGGTAATAGATGTGCATAGTCTGCAAGACATTACACAGATAATCAGGAGTGACATCTGGAAGAGTTAATAGATGTGTATAGTCTGTAAGACATTACACAAATAATCAGGAGTGACATCTGGAAGAGGTAATAGATGTGTATAGACTGCAAGACATTACACAGACAATCAATAGTGACATCTGGAAGAGGTAATAGATGTGTATAGTCTATAAGACATTACACAGACAATCAGGAGTTAAATCTGGAAGAGTTAATAGAAGTGTATAGTCTGCAAGACATTACACAGACAATCAGGAGTGACATCTGGAAGAGGTAATAGATGTGTATAGACTGCAAGACATTACACAGATAATCAGGAGTGACATCTGCAAGAGTTAATAGATGTGTATATTCTGTAAGACATTACACAAATAATCAGGAGTGACATCTGGAAGATGTAATAGATCTGTATAGTCTGCAAGACATTACACAGACAATCAGGAGTGACACCTGAAAGAGGTAATAGATGTGTATAGTCTGCAAGATATTACACAGACAATCAGGAGCGAAATCTGGAAGAGGTAATAGATGTGTATAGTCTGCAAGACATTACACAGGCAATCAGGATTGACATCTGGAAGAGGTAATAGAAGTGTACAGTGTGCAAGACATTACACAGACAATCAGGTGTGAAATCTAGAAGAGGTAATAGATGTGTATAGTTGAAAGATATTATACAGATAATGAGGAGTGACATCTGGAAGAGGTAATAGATCTGTATGGTCTGCAAGTCATTACACACTCCATCAGGAGTGACATCAGGAAGAGGTAATAGATGTGTATAGTCTGCAAGACATTATGCAGACAATCAGGAGTGACATCTGGAAGAGATAATAGATGTGTGTAGTCTGAAAGATATCATACAGACAATCAGGAGTGACATCTGGAAGAGGTAATAGATGTGCATCGTCTGCAAGATATTATACAGATAATCAGAAGTGACATCAGGAGGAGGTAATAGATGTGCATAATCTGCAAGACATTACACAGATAATCAGGAGTGACATCTGGAAGATTTAATAGAAGAGTATAGTCTATAAGACATTACACAGACAATCAGGAGTTAAATCTGGAAGAGTTAATAGAAGAGTATAGTCTTCAAGACATTACACAGACAATCAGGAGTGACACCTGAAAGAGGAAATAGATGTCAATAGTCTGCAAGATATTATACAGATAATCAGGAGTGACATCTGGAAGAGGTAATAGATGTGTATAGTCTGCAAGACATTACACAGTCCATCAGGAGTGACATCTGGAAGAGGTAATAGATGTGTATGCTCTGCAAGACATTACACAGACATTCAGGACTGACTCCGGAAAGAAGTAATAGATGTGTATAGTCTGCAAGATATTATACAGATAATCAGGAGTCACATCTGGAAGACGTAATAGATGTGTATAGTCTGCAAGACATTACACAGACAATCAGGAGTGACATCTGGAAAAGGTAATAGATGTGTATAGTCTGCAAGACATTACACAGATAATCAGGAGTGACATCTGGAAGAGTTAATAGATGTGTCTCGTCTGTAAGACATTACACAAATAATCAGGAGTGACATCTGGAAGATGTAATAGATGTGTATAGTCTGCAAGACATTACACAGACAATCAGGAGTGACACCTGAAAGAGGTAATAGATGTGTATAGTCTGCAAGATATTACACAGACAATCAGGAGCGAAATCTGGAAGAGGTAATAGATGTGTATAGTCTGCAAGACATTACACAGGCAATCAGGATTGACATCTGGAAGAGGTAATAGAAGTGTATAGTCGGCAAGACATTACAAAGACAATCAGGAGTGACAACTGGAAGAGGTAGTAGGTGTGTATAGTCTGCAAGACATTACACAGTCAATCAGGAGTGACATCTGAAAGAGGTAATAGGTGTGTATAGTCTGAAAGACCATACACAGACAATCAGGAGTGACATCTGGAAGAGTAAATGGATGTGTATAGTCTGCAAGAAATTACACAGTCAATCAGGCGTGACATCAGTAAGAGGTAATAGACGTGTGTAGTCGGCAAGATATTACACAGACAATCAGGAGTGACATCTGGAAGAGGTAATAGATGTGTATAGTCTGCAAGACATTACACAGACAATCAGGAGTCACATCTGGAAGCGGTAATAGATGTGTATAGTCTGCAAGACTTTACACAGACAATCAGGAGTGACATCTGGAAGAGGTAATAGATGTGCATCATCTGCAAGATAGTATACAGATAATCAGAAGTGACATCTGGAGGAGGTAATAGATGTGCATAGTCTGCAAGACATTACACAGATAATCAGGAGTGACATCTGGAAGAGTTAATAGATGTGTATAGTCTGCAAGACATTACACAGACAATCAGGAGTGACATCTGGAAGAGGTAATAGATGTGCATCGTCTGCAAGATAGTATACAGATAATCAGAAGTGACATCTGGAGGAGGTAATAGATGTGCATAGTCTGCAAGACATTACACAGATAATCAGGAGTGACATCTGGAAGAGTTAATAGATGTGTATAGTCTGTAAGACATTACACAAATAATCAGGAGTGACATCTGGAAGAGGTAATAGATGTGTATAGTCTGCAAGACATTAATCTGATAATCAAATAGTGACATCCAGAAGAGGTAATAGATGCGTATAGTCTTCAAGACATTACACAGAAAATCAGGAGTGACATCTGGATGAGGTAATAGATGTGTATAGTCTGCAAGACATTACACAGACAATCAAGGAGTGACACCTGAAAGAGGTAATAGATGTGTATAGTCTGCAAGACATTACACAGTCCATCAGGAGTGACATCTGGAAGAGGTAACAGATGTGTATAGTCTGCAAGACATTAGACAGATAATCAGGAGTGACATCTGGAAGAGTTAACAGATGTGTATTGTCTGGAAGACATGACACAAATAATCAGGAGTGACATCTGGAAGATGTAATAGATGTGTATAGTCAGCAAGACATTACACAGACAATCAGGAGTGACACCTGAAAGAGGTAATAGGTGTGTATAGTCTGCAAGATATTACACAGACAATCAGGAGCGAAATGTGGAAGAGGTAATAGATGTGTATAGTCTGCAAGATATTATACAGATAATCAGGAGTCACATATGGAAGACGTAATAGATGTGTTTAGTCTGCAAGACATTACACAGTCCATCAGGAGTGACATCTGGAAGAGGTAACAGATGTGTATAGTCTGCAAGACATTAGACAGATAATCAGGAGTGACATCTGGAAGAGTTAATAGATGTGTATAGTCTGTAAGACATTACACAAATAATCAGGAGTGACATCTGGAAGATGTCATAGATGTGTATAGTCTGCAAGACATTACACAGACAATCAGGAGTGACACCTGAAAGAGGTAATAGGTGTGTATAGTCTGCAAGATATTACACAGACAATCAGGAGCGAAATGTGGAAGAGGTAATAGATGTGTATAGTCTGCAAGACATTACACAGGCAATCAGGAGTGACATCTGGAAGATTTAATGGATGTGTATAGTCTGCAAGACATTACAAAGACAATCAGGAGTGACAACTGGAAGAGGTAGTAGGTGTGTATAGTCTGCAAGACATTACACAGTCAATCAGGAGTGACATCTGGAAGAGTTAATAGATGTGTATAGTCTGCAAGACATTACACAGACAATCAGGAGTGACATCTGGAAGAGGTAATAGATGTGCATCGTCTGCAAGATAGTATACAGATAATCAGAAGTGACATCTGGAGGAGGTAATAGATGTGCATAGTCTGCAAGACATTACACAGATAATCAGGAGTGACATCTGGAAGAGTTAATAGATGTGTATAGTCTGTAAGACATTACACAAATAATCAGGAGTGACATCTGGAAGAGGTAATAGATGTGTATAGTCTGCAAGACATTAATCTGATAATCAAATAGTGACATCCAGAAGAGGTAATAGATGCGTATAGTCTTCAAGACATTACACAGAAAATCAGGAGTGACATCTGGATGAGGTAATAGATGTGTATAGTCTGCAAGACATTACACAGACAATCAAGGAGTGACACCTGAAAGAGGTAATAGATGTGTATAGTCTGCAAGACATTACACAGTCCATCAGGAGTGACATCTGGAAGAGGTAACAGATGTGTATAGTCTGCAAGACATTAGACAGATAATCAGGAGTGACATCTGGAAGAGTTAACAGATGTGTATAGTCTGGAAGACATGACACAAATAATCAGGAGTGACATCTGGAAGATGTAATAGATGTGTATAGTCAGCAAGACATTACACAGACAATCAGGAGTGACACCTGAAAGAGGTAATAGGTGTGTATAGTCTGCAAGATATTACACAGACAATCAGGAGCGAAATGTGGAAGAGGTAATAGATGTGTATAGTCTGCAAGATATTATACAGATAATCAGGAGTCACATATGGAAGACGTAATAGATGTGTTTAGTCTGCAAGACATTACACAGTCCATCAGGAGTGACATCTGGAAGAGGTAACAGATGTGTATAGTCTGCAAGACATTAGACAGATAATCAGGAGTGACATCTGGAAGAGTTAATAGATGTGTATAGTCTGTAAGACATTACACAAATAATCAGGAGTGACATCTGGAAGATGTCATAGATGTGTATAGTCTGCAAGACATTACACAGACAATCAGGAGTGACACCTGAAAGAGGTAATAGGTGTGTATAGTCTGCAAGATATTACACAGACAATCAGGAGCGAAATGTGGAAGAGGTAATAGATGTGTATAGTCTGCAAGACATTACACAGGCAATCAGGAGTGACATCTGGAAGATTTAATGGATGTGTATAGTCTGCAAGACATTACAAAGACAATCAGGAGTGACAACTGGAAGAGGTAGTAGGTGTGTATAGTCTGCAAGACATTACACAGTCAATCAGGAGTGACACCTGAAAGAGGTAATAGGTGTGTATAGTCTGCAAGATATTACACAGACAATCAGGAGCGAAATGTGGAAGAGGTAATAGATGTGTATAGTCTGCAAGACATTACACAGGCAATCAGGAGTGACATCTGGAAGATTTAATGGATGTGTATAGTCTGCAAGACATTACAAAGACAATCAGGAGTGACAACTGGAAGAGGTAGTAGGTGTGTATAGTCTGCAAGACATTACACAGACAATCAGGAGTGACATCTGGAAGAGGTAATAGAGTGCATCGTCTGCAAGATATTATACAGATAATCAGAAGTGACATCTGGAGGAGGTAATAGATGTGCATAGTCTGCAAGACATTACACAGATAATCAGGAGTGACATCTGGAAGAGGTAATAGATGTGTATAGTCTGCAAGACATTACACAGACAATCAATAGTGACATCTGGTAGAGGTAATAGTTGTGTATAGTCTATAAGACATTACACAGACAATCAGGAGTTAAATCTGGAAGAGTTAATAGAAGAGTATAGTCTGCAAGACATTACACAGACAATCAATAGAGACATCTGGAAGAGGTAATAGATATGTATAGTCTATAAGACATTACACAGATAATCAGGAGTCACATCTGGAAGATGTAATAGATGTGTATAGTCTGCAAGACATTACACAGACAATCAGGAGTGACATCTGGAAGAGATAATAGATGTGTATAGTCTGCAAGTCATTACACAGATAATCAGGAGTGACATCTGCAAGAGTTAATAGATGTGTATATTCTGTAAGACATTACACAAATAATCAGGAGTGACATCTGGAAGATGTAATAGATCTGTATAGTCTGCAAGACATTACACAGACAATCAGGAGTGACACCTGAAAGAGGTAATAGATGTGTATAGTCTGCAAGATATTACACAGACAATCAGGAGCGAAATCTAGAAGAGGTAATAGATGTGTATAGTTGAAAGATATTATACAGATAATGAGGAGTGACATCTGGAAGAGGTAATAGATCTGTATGGTCTGCAAGTCATTACACACTCCATCAGGAGTGACATCAGGAAGAGGTAATAGATGTGTATAGTCTGCAAGACATTACGCAGACAATCAGGAGTGACATCTGGAAGAGGTAATAGATGTGTGTAGTCTGAAAGATATCATACAGACAATCAGGAGTGACATCTGGAAGAGGTAATAGATGTGTGTAGTCTGAAAGATATCATACAGACAATCAGGAGTGACATCTGGAAGAGGTAATAGATGTGCATCGTCTGCAAGATATTATACAGATAATCAGAAGTGACATCAGGAGGAGGTAATAGATGTGCATAATCTGCAAGACATTACACAGATAATCAGGAGTGACATCTGGAAGATTTAATAGATGTGTATAGTCTGTAAGACGTTACACAAATAATCAGGAGTGACATCTGGAAGAGGTAATAGATGTGTATAGTCTATAAGACATTACACAGACAATCAGGAGTTAAATCTGGAAGAGGTAATAGAAGAGTATAGTCTGCAAGACATTACACAGACAATCAGGAGTGACACCTGAAAGAGGAAATAGATGTCAATAGTCTGCAAGATATTATACAGATAATCAGGAGTGACATCTGGAAGAGGTAATAGATGTGTATAGTCTGCAAGACATTACACAGTCCATCAGGAGTGACATCTGGAAGAGGTAATAGATGTGTATGCTCTGCAAGACATTACACAGACATTCAGGACTGACTCCGGAAAGAGGTAATAGATGTGTATAGTCTGCAAGATATTATACAGATAATCAGGAGTCACATCTGGAAGACGTAATAGATGTGTATAGTCTGCAAGACATTACACAGACAATCAGGAGTGACATCTGGAAAAGGTAATAGATGTGTATAGTCTGCAAGACATTACACAGATAATCAGGAGTGACATCTGGAAGAGTTAATAGATGTGTCTCGTCTGTAAGACATTACACAAATAATCAGGAGTGACATCTGGAAGATGTAATAGATGTGTATAGTCTGCAAGACATTACACAGACAATCAGGAGTGACACCTGAAAGAGGTAATAGATGTGTATAGTCTGCAAGATATTACACAGACAATCAGGAGCGAAATCTGGAAGAGGTAATAGATGTGTATAGTCTGCAAGACATTACACAGGCAATCAGGATTGACATCTGGAAGAGGTAATAGAAGTGTATAGTCGGCAAGACATTACAAAGACAATCAGGAGTGACAACTGGAAGAGGTAGTAGGTGTGTATAGTCTGCAAGACATTACACAGTCAATCAGGAGTGACATCTGAAAGAGGTAATAGGTGTGTATAGTCTGAAAGACCATACACAGACAATCAGGAGTGACATCTGGAAGAGTTAATGGATGTGTATAGTCTGCAAGAAATTACACAGTCAATCAGGCGTGACATCAGTAAGAGGTAATAGACGTGTGTAGTCTGCAAGATATTACACAGACAATCAGGAGTGACATCTGGAAGAGGTAATAGATGTGTATAGTCTGCAAGACATTACACAGACAATCAGGAGTCACATCTGGAAGCGGTAATAGATGTGTATAGTCTGCAAGACTTTACACAGACAATCAGGAGTGACATCTGGAAGAGGTAATAGATGTGCATCGTCTGCAAGATAGTATACAGATAATCAGAAGTGACATCTGGAGGAGGTAATAGATGTGCATAGTCTGCAAGACATTACACAGATAATCAGGAGTGACATCTGGAAGAGTTAATAGATGTGTATAGTCTGCAAGACTATACACAGACAATCAGGAGTGACATCTGGAAGAGGTAATAGATGTGCATCGTCTGCAAGATAGTATACAGATAATCAGAAGTGACATCTGGAGGAGGTAATAGATGTGCATAGTCTGCAAGACATTACACAGATAATCAGGAGTGACATCTGGAAGAGTTAATAGATGTGTATAGTCTGTAAGACATTACACAAATAATCAGGAGTGACATCTGGAAGAGGTAATAGATGTGTATAGTCTGCAAGACATTAATCTGATAATCAAATAGTGACATCCAGAAGAGGTAATAGATGCGTATAGTCTTCAAGACATTACACAGAAAATCAGGAGTGACATCTGGATGAGGTAATAGATGTGTATAGTCTGCAAGACATTACACAGACAATCAAGGAGTGACACCTGAAAGAGGTAATAGATGTGTATAGTCTGCAAGACATTACACAGTCCATCAGGAGTGACATCTGGAAGAGGTAACAGATGTGTATAGTCTGCAAGACATTAGACAGATAATCAGGAGTGACATCTGGAAGAGTTAACAGATGTGTATAGTCTGGAAGACATGACACAAATAATCAGGAGTGACATCTGGAAGATGTAATAGATGTGTATAGTCAGCAAGACATTACACAGACAATCAGGAGTGACACCTGAAAGAGGTAATAGGTGTGTATAGTCTGCAAGATATTACACAGACAATCAGGAGCGAAATGTGGAAGAGGTAATAGATGTGTATAGTCTGCAAGATATTATACAGATAATCAGGAGTCACATATGGAAGACGTAATAGATGTGTTTAGTCTGCAAGACATTACACAGTCCATCAGGAGTGACATCTGGAAGAGGTAACAGATGTGTATAGTCTGCAAGACATTAGACAGATAATCAGGAGTGACATCTGGAAGAGTTAATAGATGTGTATAGTCTGTAAGACATTACACAAATAATCAGGAGTGACATCTGGAAGATGTCATAGATGTGTATAGTCTGCAAGACATTACACAGACAATCAGGAGTGACACCTGAAAGAGGTAATAGGTGTGTATAGTCTGCAAGATATTACACAGACAATCAGGAGCGAAATGTGGAAGAGGTAATAGATGTGTATAGTCTGCAAGACATTACACAGGCAATCAGGAGTGACATCTGGAAGATTTAATGGATGTGTATAGTCTGCAAGACATTACAAAGACAATCAGGAGTGACAACTGGAAGAGGTAGTAGGTGTGTATAGTCTGCAAGACATTACACAGTCAATCAGGAGTGACACCTGAAAGAGGTAATAGGTGTGTATAGTCTGCAAGATATTACACAGACAATCAGGAGCGAAATGTGGAAGAGGTAATAGATGTGTATAGTCTGCAAGACATTACACAGGCAATCAGGAGTGACATCTGGAAGATTTAATGGATGTGTATAGTCTGCAAGACATTACAAAGACAATCAGGAGTGACAACTGGAAGAGGTAGTAGGTGTGTATAGTCTGCAAGACATTACACAGGCAATCAGGAGTGACATCTGGAAGATTTAATGGATGTGTATAGTCTGCAAGACATTACAAAGACAATCAGGAGTGACATCTGAAAGAGGTAATAGGTGTGTATCGTCTGAAAGACCATACACAGACAATCAGGAGTGACATCTGGAAGAGTTAATGGATGTGTATAGTCTGCAGGACAGTACACAGTTAATCAGGACTGACATCTGGAAGAGGTAATAGATGTCTGCATGAAATTACACAGTCAATCAGGCGTGACATCAGGAAGAGGTAATAGACGTGTGTAGTCTGCAAGATATTACACAGACAATCAGGAGTGACATCTGGAAGAGGTAATAGATGTGTATTGTCTGTAAGACATTACACAGACAATCAGGA
This sequence comes from Chiloscyllium plagiosum, assembly GCF_037043375.1. Classification (NCBI taxonomy): domain Eukaryota; kingdom Metazoa; phylum Chordata; class Chondrichthyes; order Orectolobiformes; family Hemiscylliidae; genus Chiloscyllium; species Chiloscyllium plagiosum. The sequence goes on from NW_028270151.1 coordinate 95,998,885, forward strand.
GTCACATCTGGAAGAGGTAATAGATGTGTATAGTCTGCAAGACATTACACAGACAATCAGGAGTGACATCTGGAAGAGGTAATAGAGTGCATCGTCTGCAAGATATTATACAGATAATCAGAAGTGACATCTGGAGGAGGTAATAGATGTGCATAGTCTGCAAGACATTACACAGATAATCAGGAGTGACATCTGGAAGAGGTTATAGATGTGTATAGTCTGCAAGACATTACACAGACAATCAATAGTGACATCTGGTAGAGGTAATAGTTGTGTATAGTCTATAAGACATTACACAGACAATCAGGAGTTAAATCTGGAAGAGTTAATAGAAGAGTATAGTCTGCAAGACATTACACAGACAATCAATAGAGACATCTGGAAGAGGTAATAGATATGTATAGTCTATAAGACATTACACAGATAATCAGGAGTCACATCTGGAAGATGTAATAGATGTGTATAGTCTGCAAGACATTACACAGACAATCAGGAGTGACATCTGGAAGAGATAATAGATGTGTATAGTCTGCAAGTCATTACACAGATAATCAGGAGTGACATCTGCAAGAGTTAATAGATGTGTATATTCTGTAAGACATTACACAAATAATCAGGAGTGACATCTGGAAGATGTAATAGATCTGTATAGTCTGCAAGACATTACACAGACAATCAGGAGTGACACCTGAAAGAGGTAATAGATGTGTATAGTCTGCAAGATATTACACAGACAATCAGGAGCGAAATCTGGAAGAGGTAATAGATGTGTATAGTCTGCAAGACATTACACAGGCAATCAGGATTGACATCTGGAAGAGGTAATAGAAGTGTACAGTGTGCAAGACATTACACAGACAATCAGGTGTGAAATCTAGAAGAGGTAATAGATGTGTATAGTTGAAAGATATTATACAGATAATGAGGAGTGACATCTGGAAGAGGTAATAGATCTGTATGGTCTGCAAGTCATTACACACTCCATCAGGAGTGACATCAGGAAGAGGTAATAGATGTGTATAGTCTGCAAGACATTACGCAGACAATCAGGAGTGACATCTGGAAGAGGTAATAGATGTGTGTAGTCTGAAAGATATCATACAGACAATCAGGAGTGACATCTGGAAGAGGTAATAGATGTGTGTAGTCTGAAAGATATCATACAGACAATCAGGAGTGACATCTGGAAGAGGTAATAGATGTGCATCGTCTGCAAGATATTATACAGATAATCAGAAGTGACATCAGGAGGAGGTAATAGATGTGCATAGTCTGCAAGACATTACACAGATAATCAGGAGTGACATCTGGAAGAGTTAATAGATGTGTATAGTCTGTAAGACGTTACACAAATAATCAGGAGTGACATCTGGAAGAGGTAATAGATGTGTATAGTCTATAAGACATTACACAGACAATCAGGAGTGACATCTGGAAGAGGTAATAGATGTGTGTAGTCTGAAAGGTTTCATACAGTCAATCAGGAGTGACATCTGGAAGAGGTAATAGATGTGTATTGTCTGCAAGACATTACACAGTCTATCAGGAGTGACATCTGGAAGAGGTAATAGATGTGTATAGTCTGCAAGACATTACACAGTCCATCAGGAGTGACATCTGGAAGAGGTAATAGATGTGTATGCTCTGCAAGACATTACACAGACATTCAGGACTGACTCCGGAAAGAGGTAATAGATGTGTATAGTCTGCAAGATATTATACAGATAATCAGGAGTCACATCTGGAAGATGTAATAGATGTGTATAGTCTGCAAGACATTACACAGACAATCAGGAGTGACATCTGGAAAAGGTAATAGATGTGTATAGTCTGCAAGACATTACACAGATAATCAGGAGTGACATCTGGAAGAGTTAATAGATGTGTCTCGTCTGTAAGACATTACACAAATAATCAGGAGTGACATCTGGAAGATGTAATAGATCTGTATAGTCTGCAAGACATTACACAGACAATCAGGAGTGACACCTGAAAGAGGTAATAGATGTGTATAGTCTGCAAGATATTACACAGACAATCAGGAGCGAAATCTGGAAGAGGTAATAGATGTGTATAGTCTGCAAGACATTACACAGGCAATCAGGATTGACATCTGGAAGAGGTAATAGAAGTGTACAGTGTGCAAGACATTACACAGACAATCAGGTGTGAAATCTAGAAGAGGTAATAGATGTGTATAGTTGAAAGATATTATACAGATAATGAGGAGTGACATCTGGAAGAGGTAATAGATCTGTATGGTCTGCAAGTCATTACACACTCCATCAGGAGTGACATCAGGAAGAGGTAATAGATGTGTATAGTCTGCAAGACATTACGCAGACAATCAGGAGTGACATCTGGAAGAGGTAATAGATGTGTGTAGTCTGAAAGATATCATACAGACAATCAGGAGTGACATCTGGAAGAGGTAATAGATGTGTGTAGTCTGAAAGATATCATACAGACAATCAGGAGTGACATCTGGAAGAGGTAATAGATGTGCATCGTCTGCAAGATATTATACAGATAATCAGAAGTGACATCAGGAGGAGGTAATAGATGTGCATAGTCTGCAAGACATTACACAGATAATCAGGAGTGACATCTGGAAGAGTTAATAGATGTGTATAGTCTGTAAGACGTTACACAAATAATCAGGAGTGACATCTGGAAGAGGTAATAGATGTGTATAGTCTATAAGACATGACACAGACAATCAGGAGTGACATCTGGAAGAGGTAATAGATGTGTGTAGTCTGAAAGGTTTCATACAGACAATCAGGAGTGACATCTGGAAGAGGTAATAGATGTGTATTGTCTGCAAGACATTACACAGTCTATCAGGAGTGACATCTGGAAGAGGTAATAGATGTGTATAGTCTGCAAGACATTACACAGTCCATCAGGAGTGACATCTGGAAGAGGTAATAGATGTGTATGCTCTGCAAGACATTACACAGACATTCAGGACTGACTCCGGAAAGAGGTAATAGATGTGTATAGTCTGCAAGATATTATACAGATAATCAGGAGTCACATCTGGAAGATGTAATAGATGTGTATAGTCTGCAAGACATTACACAGACAATCAGGAGTGACATCTGGAAAAGGTAATAGATGTGTATAGTCTGCAAGACATTACACAGATAATCAGGAGTGACATCTGGAAGAGTTAATAGATGTGTCTCGTCTGTAAGACATTACACAAATAATCAGGAGTGACATCTGGAAGATGTAATAGATGTGTATAGTCTGCAAGACATTACACAGACAATCAGGAGTGACACCTGAAAGAGGTAATAGATGTGTATAGTCTGCAAGATATTACACAGACATTCAGGAGCGAAATCTGGAAGAGGTAATAGATGTGTATAGTCTGCAAGACATTACACAGGCAATCATGATTGACATCTGGAAGAGGTAATAGAAGTGTATAGTCTGCAAGACATTACACAGTCAATCAGGAGTGACATCTGAAGAGGTAATAGGTGTGTATAGTCTGAAAGACCATACACAGACAATCAGGAGTGACATCTGGAAGAGTTAATGGATGTGAATAGTCTGCAAGAAATTACACAGTCAATCAAGCGTGACATCAGGAAGAGGTAATAGACGTGTGTAGTCTGCAAGATATTACACAGACAATCAGGAGTGACATCTGGAAGAGGTAATAGATGTGTATAGTCTGCAAGACATTACACAGACAATCAGGAGTCCCATCTGGAAGAGGTAATAGATGTGTATAGTCTGCAAGACATTACACAGACAATCAGGAGTGACATGTGGAAGAGGTAATAGATGTGCATCGTCTGCAAGATAGTATACAGATAATCAGAAGTGACATCTGGAGGAGGTAATAGATGTGCATAGTCTGCAAGACATTACACAGATAATCAGGATCGACATCTGGAAGAGTTAATAGATGTGTATAGTCTGTAAGACATTACACAAATAATCAGGAGTGACGTCTGGAAGAGGTAATAGATGTGTATAGTCTGCAAGACATTACACAGTCCATCAGGAGTGACATCTGGAAGAGGTAATAGATGTGTATAGTCTGCAAGACATTAATCTGATAATCAAATAGTGACATCCAGAAGAGGTAATAGATGCGTATAGTCTTCAAGACATTACACAGAAAATCAGGAGTGACATCTGGATGAGGTAATAGATGTGTATAGTCTGCAAGACATTACACAGACAATCAAGGAGTGACACCTGAAAGAGGTAATAGATGTGTATAGTCTGCAAGATATTACACAGACAATCAGGAGCGAAATCTGGACGAGGTAATAGATGTGTATAGTCTGCAAGACATTACACAGGCAATCAGGAGTGACATCTGGAAGAGGTAATAGAAGTGTACAGTGTGCAAGACATGACACAGACAATCAGGTGTGAAATCTAGAAGAGGTAATAGATGTGTATAGTTGAAAGATATTATACAGATAATCAGGAGTGACATCTGGAAGAGGTAATAGATCTGTATAGTCTGCAAGTCTTTACACACTCCATCAGGAGTGACATTAGGAAGAGGTAATAGATGTGTATAGTCTGCAAGACATGACGCAGACAATCAGGAGTGACATCTGGAAGAGGTAATAGATGTGTGTAGTCTGAAAGATATCATACAGACAATCAGGAGTGACATCTGGAAGAGGTAATAGATGTGTATTGTCTGCAAGACATTACACAGTCTATCAGGAGTGACATCTGGAAGAGGTAATAGATGTGTATAGTCTGCAAGACATTAATCTGATAATCAAATAGTGACATCCAGAAGAGGTAATAGATGCGTATAGTCTTCAAGACATTACACAGAAAATCAGGAGTGACATCTGGAAGAGGTAATAGATGTGTATAGTCTGCAAGACATTACAAAGACAATCAGGAGTGACAACTGGAAGAGGTAGGAGGTGTGTATAGTCTGCAAGACATTACACAGTCAATCAGGAGTGACATCTGAAAAAGGTAATAGACGTGTGTAGTCTGCAAGATATTACACAGACAATCAGGAGTGACATCTGGAAGAGGTAATAGATGTGTATAGTCTGCAAGACATTACACAGACAATCAGGAGTCACATCTGGAAGAGGTAATAGATGTGTATAGTCTGCAAGAAATTACACAGTCAATCAGGCGTGACATCAGGAAGAGGTAATAGACGTGTGTAGTCTGCAAGATATTACACAGACAATCAGGAGTGACATCTGGAAGAGGTAATAGATGTGTATAGTCTGCAAGACATTACACAGACAATCAGGAGTCACATCTGGAAGAGGTAATAGATGTGTATAGTCTGCAAGACATTACACAGACAATCAGGAGTGACATCTGGAAGAGGTAATAGATGTGCATCGTCTGCAAGATAGTATACAGATAATCAGAAGTGACATCTGGAGGAGGTAATAGATGTGTATAGTCTGCAAGACATTACTCAGATAATCAGGAGTGACATCTGGAAGACTTAATAGATGTGTATAGTCTGTAAGACATTACACAAATAATCAGGAGTGACATCTGGAAGAGGTAATAGATGTGTATAGTCTGCAAGACATTACACAGTCCATCAGGAGTGACATCTGGAAGAGGTAATAGATGTGTATAGTCTGCAAGACATTAATCTGATAATCAAATAGTGACATCCAGAAGAGGTAATAGATGCGTATAGTCTTCAAGACATTACACAGAAAATCAGGAGTGACATCTGGAAGAGGTAATAGATGTGTATAGTCTGCAAGACATTACAAAGACAATCAGGAGTGACAACTGGAAGAGGTAGGAGGTGTGTATAGTCTGCAAGACATTACACAGTCAATCAGGAGTGACATCTGAAAGAGGTAATAGGTGTGTATAGTCTGAAAGACCATACACAGACAATCAGGAGTGACATCTGGAAGAGTTAATGGATGTGTATAGTCTGCAGGACAGTACACAGTTAATCAGGACTGACATCTGGAAGAGGTAATAGATGTGTATAGTCTGCAAGAAATTACACAGTCAATCAGGCGTGACATCAGGAAGAGGTAATAGACGTGTGTAGTTTGCAAGATATTACAGAGACAATCAGGAGTGACATCTGGAAGAGGTAATAGATGTGTATATTCTGCAAGAAATTACACAGACAATCAGGAGTCACATCTGGAAGAGGTAATAGATGTGTATAGTCTGCAAGACATTACACAAACAATCAGGAGTGACATCTGGAAGAGGTAATAGATGTGCATCGTCTGCAAGATATTATACAGATAATCAGAAGTGACATCTGGAGGAGGTAATAGATGTGCATAGTCTGCAAGACATTACACAGATAATCAGGAGTGACATCTGGAAGAGTTAATAGATGTGTATAGTCTGTAAGACATTACATAAATAATCAGGAGTGACATCTGGAAGAGGTAATAGATGTGTATAGTCTGCAAGACATTACACAGACAATCAGGAGTGACATCTGGAAGAGGTAATAGATGTGTATAGTCTATAAGACATTACACAGTCAATCAGGAGTTAAATCTGGAAGAGTTAATAGATGAGTATAGTCTGCAAGACATTACACAGACAATCAGGAGTGACACCTGAAAGAGGTAATAGATGTGTATAGTCTGCAAGATATTATACAGATAATCAGGAGTGACATCTGGTAGAGGTAATAGATGTGTATGCTCTGCAAGACATTACACAGACATTCAGGAGTGATTCCGGAAAGAGGTAATAGATGTGTATAGTCTGCAAGATATTATACAGATAATCAGGAGTCACATCTGGAAGACGTAATAGATGTGTATAGTCTGCAAGACATTACACAGACAATCAGGAGTGACATCTGGAAGAGGTAATAGATGTGTATAGTCTGCAAGACATTACACAAATAATCAAGAGTGACATCTGGAAGATGTAAGAGATGTGTATAGTCTGCAAGACATTACACAGACAATCAGGAGTGACACCTGAAAGAGGTAATAGATGTGTATAGTCTGCAAGATATTACACAGACAATCAGGAGCGAAATCTGGACGAGGTAATAGATGTATATAGTCTGCAAGACATTACACAGGCAATCAGGATTGACATCTGGAAGAGGTAATAGAAGTGTATAGTCGGCAAGACATTACAAAGACAATCAGGAGTGACAACTGGAAGAGGTAGTAGGTGTGTATCGTCTGCAAGACATTACACAGTCAATCAGGAGTGACATCTGAAAGAGGTAATAGGTGTGTATAGTCTGAAAGACCATACACAGACAATCAGGAGTGACATCTGGAAGAGTTAATGGATGTGTATAGTCTGCAAGAAATTACACAGTCAATCAGGCGTGACATCAGGAAGAGGTAATAGACGTGTGTAGTCTGCAAGATATTACACAGACAATCAGGAGTGACATCTGGAAGAGGTAATAGATGAGTATAGTCTGCAAGACATTACACAGACAATCAGGAGTCACATCTGGAAGAGGTAATAGATGTGTATAGTCTGCAAGACATTACACAGACAATCAGGAGTGACATCTGGAAGAGGTAATAGATGTGCATCGTCTGCAAGATAGTATACAGATAATCAGAAGTGACATCTGGAGGAGGTAATAGATGTGCATAGTCTGCAAGACATTTCACAGATAATCAGGAGTGACATCTGGAAGAGTTAATAGATGTGTATAGTCTGTAAGACATTACACAAATAATCAGGAGTGACATCTGGAAGAGGTAATAGATGTGTATAGTCGGCAAGACATTACACAGTCTATCAGGAGTGACATTTGGAAGAGGTAATAGATGTGTATAGTCTGCAAGACATTAATCTGATAATCAAATAGTGACATGCAGAAGAGGTAATAGATGCGTATAGTCTTCAAGACATTACACAGAAAATCAGGAGTGATATCTGGATGAGGTAATAGATGTGTATAGTCTATAAGACATTACACAGTCAATCAGGAGTTAAATCTGGAAGAGTTAATAGAAGAGTATAGTCTGCAAGACATTACACAGACAATCAGGAGTGACACCTGAAAGAGGAAATAGATGTCAATAGTCTGCAAGATATTATACAGATAATCAGGAGTGACATCTGGAAGAGGTAATAGATGTGTATAGTCTGCAAGACATTACACAGTCCATCAGGAGAGACATCTGGAAGAGGTAATAGATGTGTATGCTCTGCAAGACATTACACAGACAATCAGGAGTGACTCCGGAAAGAGGTAATAGATGTGTATAGTCTGCAAGATATTATACAGATAATCAGGAGTCACATCTGGAAGACGTAGTAGATGTGTATAGTCTGCAAGACATTACACAGTCCATCAGGAGCGATATCTGGAAGAGGTAACAGATGTGTATAGTCTGCAAGACATTAGACAGATAATCAGGAGTGACATCTGGAAGAGTTAATAGATGTGTATAGTCTGTAAGACATTACACAAATAATCAGGAGTGACATCTGGAAGATGTAATAGATGTGTATAGTCCGCAAGACATTACACAGACAATCAGGAGTGACACCTGAAAGAGGTAATAGGTGTGTATAGCCTGCAAGATATTACACAGACAATCAGGAGCGAAATGTGGAAGAGGTAATAGATGTGTATAGTCTGCAAGATATTATACAGATAATCAGGAGTCACATATGGAAGACGTAATAGATGTGTATAGTCTGCAAGACATTACACAGTCCATCAGGAGTGACATCTGGAAGGGGTAACAGATGTGTATAGTCTGCAAGACATTAGACAGATAATCAGGAGTGACATCTGGAAGAGTTAATAGATGTGTATCGTCTGTAAGACATTACACAAATAATCAGGAGTGACATCTGAAAGATGTAATAGATGTGTATAGTCTGCAAGACATTACACAGACAATCAGGAGTGACACCTGAAAGAGGTAATAGGTGTGTATAGTCTGCAAGATATTACACAGACAATCAGGAACGAAATGTGGAAGAGGTAATAGATGTGTATAGTCTGCAAGACATTACACAGGCAATCAGGAGTGACATCTGGAAGATTTAATGGATGTGTATAGTCTGCAAGACATTACAAAGACAATCAGGAGTGACAACTGGAAGAGGTAGTAGGTGTGTATAGTCTGCAAGACATTACACAGTTAATCAGGAGTGACATCTGAAAGAGGTAATAGGTGTGTATAGTCTGAAAGACCATACACAGACAATCAGGAGTGACATCTGGAAGAGTTAATGGATGTGTATAGTCTGCAAGAAATTACACAGTCAATCAGGCGTGACATCAGGAAGAGGTAATAGACGTGTGTAGTCTGCAAGATATTACACAGACAATCAGGAGTGACATCTGGAAGAGGTAATAGATGTGTATTGTCTGTAAGACATTACACAGACAATCAGGAGTCACATCTGGAAGAGGTAATAGATGTGTATAGTCTGCAAGACATTACACAGACAATCAGGAGTGACACCTGAAAGAGGTAATAGATGTGTATAGTCTGCAAGATATTACACAGACAATCAGGAGCGAAATCTGGAAGAGGTCATAGATGTGTATAGTCTGCAAGATATTACACAGGCAATCAGGATTGACATCTGGAAGAGGTAATAGAAGTGTATAGTCGGCAAGACATTACAAAGACAATCAGGAGTGACAACTGGAAGAGGTAGTAGGTGTGTATAGTCTGCAAGACATTACACAGTCAATCAGGAGTGACATCTGAAAGAGGTAATAGGTGTGTATAGTCTGAAAGACCATACACAGACAATCAGGAGTGACATCTGGAAGAGTTAATGGATGTGTATAGTCTGCAAGAAATTACACAGTCAATCAGGCGTGACATCAGGAAGAGGTAATAGACGTGTGTAGTCTGCAAGATATTACACAGACGATCAGGAGTGACATCTGGAAGAGGTAATAGATGTTTATAGTTGAAAGATATTATACAGATAATCAGGAGTGACATCTGGAAGAGGTAATAGATCTGTATGGTCTGCAAGTCATTACACACTACATCAGGAGTGACATCAGGAAGAGGTAATAGACGTGTGTAGTCTGCAAGATATTACACAGACAATCAGGAGTGACATCTGGAAGAGGTAATAGATGAGTATAGTCTGCAAGACATTACACAGACAATCAGGAGTCACATCTGGAAGAGGTAATAGATGTGTATAGTCTGCAAGACATTACACAGACAATCAGGAGTGACATCTGGAAGAGGTAATAGATGTGCATCGTCTGCAAGATAGTATACAGATAATCAGAAGTGACATCTGGAGGAGGTAATAGATGTGCATAGTCTGCAAGACATTTCACAGATAATCAGGAGTGACATCTGGAAGAGTTAATAGATGTGTATAGTCTGTAAGACATTACACAAATAATCAGGAGTGACATCTGGAAGAGGTAATAGATGTGTATAGTCGGCAAGACATTACACAGTCTATCAGGAGTGACATTTGGAAGAGGTAATAGATGTGTATAGTCTGCAAGACATTAATCTGATAATCAAATAGTGACATGCAGAAGAGGTAATAGATGCGTATAGTCTTCAAGACATTACACAGAAAATCAGGAGTGATATCTGGATGAGGTAATAGATGTGTATAGTCTATAAGACATTACACAGTCAATCAGGAGTTAAATCTGGAAGAGTTAATAGAAGAGTATAGTCTGCAAGACATTACACAGACAATCAGGAGTGACACCTGAAAGAGGAAATAGATGTCAATAGTCTGCAAGATATTATACAGATAATCAGGAGTGACATCTGGAAGAGGTAATAGATGTGTATAGTCTGCAAGACATTACACAGTCCATCAGGAGAGACATCTGGAAGAGGTAATAGATGTGTATGCTCTGCAAGACATTACACAGACAATCAGGAGTGACTCCGGAAAGAGGTAATAGATGTGTATAGTCTGCAAGATATTATACAGATAATCAGGAGTCACATCTGGAAGACGTAGTAGATGTGTATAGTCTGCAAGACATTACACAGTCCATCAGGAGCGACATCTGGAAGAGGTAACAGATGTGTATAGTCTGCAAGACATTAGACAGATAATCAGGAGTGACATCTGGAAGAGTTAATAGATGTGTATAGTCTGTAAGACATTACACAAATAATCAGGAGTGACATCTGGAAGATGTAATAGATGTGTATAGTCCGCAAGACATTACACAGACAATCAGGAGTGACACCTGAAAGAGGTAATAGGTGTGTATAGCCTGCAAGATATTACACAGACAATCAGGAGCGAAATGTGGAAGAGGTAATAGATGTGTATAGTCTGCAAGATATTATACAGATAATCAGGAGTCACATATGGAAGACGTAATAGATGTGTATAGTCTGCAAGACATTACACAGTCCATCAGGAGTGACATCTGGAAGGGGTAACAGATGTGTATAGTCTGCAAGACATTAGACAGATAATCAGGAGTGACATCTGGAAGAGTTAATAGATGTGTATCGTCTGTAAGACATTACACAAATAATCAGGAGTGACATCTGAAAGATGTAATAGATGTGTATAGTCTGCAAGACATTACACAGACAATCAGGAGTGACACCTGAAAGAGGTAATAGGTGTGTATAGTCTGCAAGATATTACACAGACAATCAGGAACGAAATGTGGAAGAGGTAATAGATGTGTATAGTCTGCAAGACATTACACAGGCAATCAGGAGTGACATCTGGAAGATTTAATGGATGTGTATAGTCTGCAAGACATTACAAAGACAATCAGGAGTGACAACTGGAAGAGGTAGTAGGTGTGTATAGTCTGCAAGACATTACACAGTTAATCAGGAGTGACATCTGAAAGAGGTAATAGGTGTGTATAGTCTGAAAGACCATACACAGACAATCAGGAGTGACATCTGGAAGAGTTAATGGATGTGTATAGTCTGCAAGAAATTACACAGTCAATCAGGCGTGACATCAGGAAGAGGTAATAGACGTGTGTAGTCTGCAAGATATTACACAGACAATCAGGAGTGACATCTGGAAGAGGTAATAGATGTGTATTGTCTGTAAGACATTACACAGACAATCAGGAGTCACATCTGGAAGAGGTAATAGATGTGTATAGTCTGCAAGACATTACACAGACAATCAGGAGTGACACCTGAAAGAGGTAATAGATGTGTATAGTCTGCAAGATATTACACAGACAATCAGGAGCGAAATCTGGAAGAGGTCATAGATGTGTATAGTCTGCAAGATATTACACAGGCAATCAGGATTGACATCTGGAAGAGGTAATAGAAGTGTATAGTCGGCAAGACATTACAAAGACAATCAGGAGTGACAACTGGAAGAGGTAGTAGGTGTGTATAGTCTGCAAGACATTACACAGTCAATCAGGAGTGACATCTGAAAGAGGTAATAGGTGTGTATAGTCTGAAAGACCATACACAGACAATCAGGAGTGACATCTGGAAGAGTTAATGGATGTGTATAGTCTGCAAGAAATTACACAGTCAATCAGGCGTGACATCAGGAAGAGGTAATAGACGTGTGTAGTCTGCAAGATATTACACAGACAATCAGGAGTGACATCTGGAAGAGGTAATAGATGTTTATAGTTGAAAGATATTATACAGATAATCAGGAGTGACATCTGGAAGAGGTAATAGATCTGTATGGTCTGCAAGTCATTACACACTACATCAGGAGTGACATCAGGAAGAGGTAATAGATGTGTATAGTCTGCAAGACATTACGCAGACAATCAGGAGTGACATCTGGAAGAGGTAATAGATGTGTATGCTCTGCAAGACATTACACAGACATTCAGGAGTGACTCCGGAAAGAGGTAATAGATGTGTATAGTCTGCAAGATATTATACAGATAATCAGGAGTCACATCTGGAAGACGTAATAGATGTGTATAGTCTGCAAGACATTACACAGACAATCAGGAGTGACATCTGGAAGAGGTAATAGATGTGTATAGTCTGCAAGACATTACACAGATAATCAGGAGTGACATCTGGAAGAGTTAATAGATGTGTCTCGTCTGTAAGACATTACACAAATAATCAAGAGTGACATCTGGAAGATGTAATAGATGTGTATAGTCTGCAAGCCATTACACAGACAATCAGGAGTGACACCTGAAAGAGGTAATAGATGTGCATAGTCTGCAAGACATTACACAGGCAATCAGGATTGACATCTGGAAGAGGTAATAGAAGTGTATAGTCGGCAAGACATTACAAAGACAATCAGGAGTGACAACTGGAAGAGGTAGTAGGTGTGTATAGTCTGCAAGACATTACACAGTCAATCAGGAGTGACATCTGAAAGAGGTCATCGGTGTGTATAGTCTGAAAGACCATACACAGACAATCAGGAGTCACATCTGGAAGAGGTAATAGATGTGTATAGTCTGCAAGACATTACACAGACAATCAGGAGTGACATCTGGAAGAGGTAATAGATGTGCATCGTCTGCAAGATAGTATACAGATAATCAGAAGTGACATCTGGAGGAGGTAATAGATGTGCATAGTCTGCAAGACATTTCACAGATAATCAGGAGTGACATCTGGAAGAGTTAATAGATGTGTATAGTCTGTAAGACATTACACAAATAATCAGGAGTGACATCTGGAAGAGGTAATAGATGTGTATAGTCTGCAAGACATTACACAGACAATCAAGAGTGACACCTGGAAGTGGTAATAGATGTGTATAGTCTATAAGACATTACACAGTCAATCAGGAGTTAAATCTGGAAGAGTTAATAGAAGAGTATAGTCTGCAAGACATTACACAGACAATCAGGAGTGACACCTGGAAGAGGTAATAGATGTGTATAGTCTATAAGACATTACACAGTCAATCAGGAGTTAAATCTGGAAGAGTTCATAGAAGAGTATAGTCTGCAAGACATTCCACAGACAATCAGGAGTGACACCTGAAAGAGGAAATAGATGTCAATAGTCTGCAAGATATTATACAGATAATCAGGAGTGACATCTGGAAGAGGTAATAGATGTGTATAGTCTGCAAGACATTACACAGTCCATCAGGAGAGACATCTGGAAGAGGTAATAGATGTGTATGCTCTGCAAGACATTACACAGACAATCAGGAGTGACTCCGGAAAGAGGTAATAGATGTGTATAGTCTGCAAGATATTATACAGATAATCAGGAGTCACATCTGGAAGACGTAATAGATGTGTATAGTCTGCAAGACATTACACAGTCCATCAGGAGTGACATCTGGAAGAGGTAACAGATGTGTATAGTCTGCAAGACATTACACAGATAATCAGGAGTGACATCTGGAAGAGTTAATAGATGTGTATAGTCTGTAAGACATTACACAAATAATCAGGAGTGACATCTGGAAGATGTAATAGATGTGTATAGTCCGCAAGACATTACACAGACAATCAGGAGTGACACCTGAAAGAGGTAATAGGTGTGTATAGTCTGCAAGATATTACACAGACAATCAGGAGCGAAATGTGGAAGAGGTAATAGATGTGTATAGTCTGCAAGACATTACACAGGCAATCAGGAGTGACATCTGGAAGATTTAATGGATGTGTATAGTCTGCAAGACATTACAAAGACAATCAGGAGTGACAACTGGAAGAGGTAGTAGGTGTGTATAGTCTGCAAGACATTACACAGTCAATCAGGAGTGACATCTGAAAGAGGTAATAGGTGTGTATAGTCTGAAAGACCATACACAGACAATCAGGAGTGACATCTGGAAGAGTTAATGGATGTGTATAGTCTGCAGGACAGTACACAGTTAATCAGGACTGACATCTGGAAGAGGTAATAGATGTGTAAAGTCTGCATGAAATTACACAGTCAATCAGGCGTGACATCAGGAAGAGGTAATAGACGTGTGTAGTCTGCAAGATATTACACAGACAATCAGGAGTGACATCTGGAAGAGGTAATAGATGTGTATTGTCTGTAAGACATTACACAGACAATCAGGAGTCACATCTGGAAGAGGTAATAGATGTGTATAGTCTGCAAGACATTACACAGACAATCAGGAGTCACATCTGGAAGAGGTAATAGATGTGCATCGTCTGCAAGATATTATACAGATAATCAGAAGTGACATCTGGAGGAGGTAATAGATGTGCATAGTCTGCAAGACATTACACAGATAATCAGGAGTGACATCTGGAAGAGTTAATAGATGTGTATAGTCTGTAAGACATTACACAAATAATCAGGAGTGACATCTGGAAGAGGTAATAGATGTGTATAGTCTGCAAGACATTACACAGACAATCAATAGTGACATCTGGAAGAGGTAATAGATGTGTATAGTCTATAAGACATTACACAGACAATCAGGAGTTAAATCTGGAAGAGTTAATATAAGAGTATAGTCTGCAAGACATTACACAGACAATCAATCGTGACATCTGGAAGAGGTAATAGATATGTATAGTCTATAAGACATTACACAGTTAATCAGGAGTCACATCTGGAAGACGTAATAGATGTGTATAGTCTGCAAGACATTACACAGACTATCAGGAGTGACATCTGGAAGAGGTAATAGATGTGTATAGTCTGCAAGACATTACACAGACAATCAGGAGTGACACCTGGAAGAGGTAATAGATGTGTATAGTCTAAATGACATTACACAGTCAATCAGGAGTTAAATCTGGAAGAGTTAATAGAAGAGTATAGTCTGCAAGACATTACACAGACAATCAGGAGTGACACCTGAAAGAGGAAATAGATGTCAATAGTCTGCAAGATATTATACAGATAATCAGGAGTGACATCTGGAAGAGGTAATAGATGTGTATAGTCTGCAAGACATTACACAGTCCATCAGGAGAGACATCTGGAAGAGGTAATAGATGTGTATGCTCTGCAAGACATTACACAGACAATCAGGAGTGACACCTGGAAGAGGTAATAGATGTGTATAGTCTAAATGACATTACACAGTCAATCAGGAGTTAAATCTGGAAGAGTTAATAGAAGAGTATAGTCTGCAAGACATTACACAGACAATCAGGAGTGACACCTGAAAGAGGAAATAGATGTCAATAGTCTGCAAGATATTATACAGATAATCAGGAGTCACATCTGGAAGACGTAATAGATGTGTATAGTCTGCAAGACATTACACAGACAATCAGGAGTGACATCTGGAAGAGGTAACAGATGTGTATAGTCTGCAAGACATTAGACAGATAATCAGGAGTGACATCTGGAAGAGTTAATAGATGTGTATAGTCTGTAAGACATTACACAAATAATCAGGAGTGACATCTGGAAGATGTAATAGATGTGTATAGTCCGCAAGACATTACACAGACAATCAGGAGTGACACCTGAAAGAGGTAATAGGTGTGTATATTCTGCAAGATATTACACAGACAATCAGGAGCGAAATCTGGAAGAGGTAATAGATGTGTATAGTCTGCAAGACATTACACAGGCAATCAGGATTGACATCTGGAAGAGGTAATAGAAGTGTATAGTCGGCAAGACATTACAAAGACAATCAGGAGTGACAACTGGAAGAGGTAGTAGGTGTGTATAGTCTGCAAGACATTACACAGTCAATCAGGAGTGACATCTGAAAGAGGTAATAGGTGTGTATAGTCTGAAAGACCATACACAGACAATCAGGAGTGACATCTGGAAGAGTTAATGGATGTGTATAGTCTGCAAGAAATTACACAGTCAATCAGGCGTGACATCAGGAAGAGGTAATAGACGTGTGTAGTCTGCAAGATATTACACAGACAATCAGGAGTGACATCTGGAAGAGGTAATAGATGTGTATAGACTGCAAGACATTACACAGACAATCAGGAGTCACA
Organism: Chiloscyllium plagiosum; assembly: GCF_037043375.1. Classification (NCBI taxonomy): domain Eukaryota; kingdom Metazoa; phylum Chordata; class Chondrichthyes; order Orectolobiformes; family Hemiscylliidae; genus Chiloscyllium; species Chiloscyllium plagiosum. The sequence goes on from NW_028270151.1 coordinate 96,015,692, forward strand.
TCTGGAAGAGGTAATAGATGTGTATAGTCTGCAAGACATTACACAGATAATCAGGAGTGACATCTGGAAGAGGTAATAGATGTGCATCGTCTGCAAGATAGTATACAGATAATCAGAAGTGACATCTGGAAGAGTTAATAGATGTGTATAGTCTGTAAGACATTACACAAATAATCAGGAGTGACATCTGGAAGATGTAATAGATGTGTATAGTCCGCAAGACATTACACAGACAATCAGGAGTGACACCTGAAAGAGGTAATAGGTGTGTATAGTCTGCAATATATTACACAGACAATCAGGAGCGAAATGTGGAAGAGGTAATAGATGTGTATAGTCTGCAAGATATTATACAGATAATCAGGAGTCACATATGGAAGACGTAATAGATGTGTACAGTCTGCAAGACATTACACAGTCCATCAGGAGTGACATCTGGAAGAGGTAACAGATGTGTATAGTCTGCAAGACATTAGACAGATAATCAGGAGTGACATCTGGAAGAGTTAATAGATGTGTATAGTCTGTAAGACATTACACAAATAATCAGGAGTGACACCTGGAAGATGTAATAGATGTGTATAGTCTGCAAGACATTACACAGACAATCAGGAGTGACACCTGAAAGAGGTAATAGGTGTGTATAGTCTGCAAGATATTACACAGACAATCAGGAGCGAAATGTGGAAGAGGTAATAGATGTGTATAGTCTGCAAGACATTACATAGGCAATCAGGAGTGACATCTGGAAGATTTAATGGATGTGTATAGTCTGCAAGACATTACAAAGACAATCAGGAGTGACAACTGGAAGAGGTAGTAGGTGTGTATAGTCTGCAAGACATTACACAGTCAATCAGGAGTGACATCTGAAAGAGGTAATAGGTGTGTATAGTCTGAAAGACCATACACAGACAATCAGGAGTGACATCTGGAAGAGTTAATGGATGTGTATAGTCTGCAGGACAGTACACAGTTAATCAGGACTGACTTCTGGAAGAGGTAATAGATGTGTAAAGTCTGCATGAAATTACACAGTCAATCAGGCGTGACATCAGGAAGAGGTAATAGACGTGTGTAGTCTGCAAGATATTACAGAGACAATCAGGAGTGACATCTGGAAGAGGTAATAGATGTGTATTGTCTGTAAGACATTTCACAGACAATCAGGAGTCACATCTGGAAGAGGTAATAGATGTGTATAGTCTGCAAGACATTACACAGACAATCAGGAGTGACATCTGGAAGAGGTAATAGATGTGCATCGTCTGCAAGATATTATACAGATAATCAGAAGTGACATCTGGAGGAGGCAATAGATGTGCATAGTCTGCAAGACATTACACAGATAAGCAGGAGTGACATCTGGAAGAGTTAATAGATGTGTATAGTCTGTAAGACATCTGGAAGAGGTAATAGATGTGTATAGTCTGCAAGACATTACACAGACAATCAATAGTGACATCTGGAAGAGGTAATAGATGTGTATAGTCTATAAGACATTACACAGACAATCAGGAGTTAAATCTGGAAGAGTTAATAGAAGAGTATAGTCTGCAAGACATTACACAGACAATCAATAGTGACATCTGGAAGAGGTAATAGATATGTATAGTCTATAAGACATTACACAGATAATCAGGAGTCACATCTGGAAGACGTAATAGATGTGTATAGTCTGCAAGACATTACACAGACAATCAGGAGTGACATCTGGAAGAGGTAATAGATGTGTATAGTCTGCAAGACATTACACAGATAATCAGGAGTGACATCTGCAAGAGTTAATAGATGTGTATAGTCTGTAAGACATTACACAAATAATCAGGAGTGACATCTGGAAGATGTAATAGATCTGTATAGTTTGCAAGACATTACACAGACAATCAGGAGTGACACCTCAAAGAGGTAATAGATGTGTATAGTCTGCAAGATATTACACAGACAATCAGGAGCGAAATCTGGAAGAGGTAATAGATGTGTATAGTCTGCAAGACATTACACAGACAATCAGGATTGACATCTGGAAGAGGTAATAGAAGTGTACAGTGTGCAAGACATTACACAGACAATCAGGTGTGAAATCTAGAAGAGGTAATAGATGTGTATAGTTGAAAGATATTATACAGATAATGAGGAGTGACATCTGGAAGAGGTAATAGATCTGTATGGTCTGCAAGTCATTACACACTCCATCAGGAGTGACATCAGGAAGAGGTAATAGATGTGTATAGTCTGCAAGACATTACGCAGACAATCAGGAGTGACATCTGGAAGAGGTAATAGATGTGTGTAGTCTGAAAGATATCATACAGAAAATCAGGAGTGACATCTGGAAGAGGTAATAGATGTGCATCGTCTGCAAGATATTATACAGATAATCAGAAGTGACATCAGGAGGAGGTAATAGATGTGCATAGTCTGCAAGACATTACACAGATAATCAGGAGTGACATCTGGAAGAGTTAATAGATGTGTATAGTCTGTAAGACGTTACACAAATAATCAGGAGTGACATCTGGAAGAGGTAATAGATGTGTATAGTCTATAAGACATTACACAGACAATCAGGAGTTAAATCTGGAAGAGTTAATAGACGAGTATAGTCTGCAAGACATTACACAGACAATCAGGAGTGACACCTGAAAGAGGAAAAAGATGTCAATAGTCTGCAAGATATTATACAGATAATCAGGAGTGACATCTGGAAGAGGTAATAGATGTGTATAGTCTGCAAGACATTACACAGTCCATCAGGAGTGACATCTGGAAGAGGTAATAGATGTGTATGCTCTGCAAGACATTACACAGGCATTCAGGACTGACTCCGGAAAGAGGTAATAGATGTGTATAGTCTGCAAGATATTATACAGATAATCAGGAGTCACATCTGGAAGACGTAATAGATGTGTATAGTCTGCAAGACATTACACAGACAATCAGGAGTGACATCTGGAAAAGGTAAGAGATGTGTATAGTCTGCAAGACATTACACAGATAATCAGGAGTGACATCTGGAAGAGTTAATAGATGTGTCTCGTCTGTAAGACATTACACAAATAATCAGGAGTGACATCTGGAAGATGTAATAGATGTGTATAGTCTGCAAGACATTACACAGACAATCAGGAGTGACACCTGAAAGAGGTAATAGATGTGTATATTCTGCAAGATATTACACAGACAATCAGGAGCGAAATCTGGAAGAGGTAATAGATGTGTATAGTCTGCAAGACATTACACAGGCAATCAGGATTGACATCTGGAAGAGGTAATAGAAGTGTATAGTCGGCAAGACATTACAAAGACAATCAGGAGTGACAACTGGAAGAGGTAGTAGGTGTGTATAGTCTGCAAGACATTACACAGTCAATCAGGAGTGACATCTGAAAGAGGTAATAGGTGTGTATAGTCTGAAAGACCATACACAGACAATCAGGAGTGACATCTGGAAGAGTTAATGGATGTGTATAGTCTGCAAGAAATTACACAGTCAATCAGGCGTGACATCAGGAAGAGGTAATAGACGTGTGTAGTCTGCAAGATATTACACAGACAATCAGGAGTGACATCTGGAAGAGGTAATAGATGTGTATAGTCTGCAAGACATTACACAGACAATCAGGAGTCACATCTGGAAGAGGTAATAGATGTGTATAGTCTGCAAGACATTACACAGATAATCAGGAGTGACATCTGGAAGAGGTAATAGATGTGCATCGTCTGCAAGATAGTATACAGATAATCAGAAGTGACATCTGGAGGAGGTAATAGATGTGCATAGTCTGCAAGACATTACACAGATAATCAGGAGTGACATCTGGAAGAGTTAATAGATGTGTATAGTCTGTAAGACATTACACAAATAATCAGGAGTGACATCTGGAAGAGGTAATAGATGTGTATAGTCTGCAAGACATTACACAGTCCATCAGGAGTGACATCTGGAAGAGGTAATAGATGTGTATAGTCTGCAAGACATTAATCTGATAATCAAATAGTGACATCCAGAAGAGGTAATAGATGCGTATAGTCTTCAAGACATTACACAGAAAATCAGGAGTGACATCTGGATGAGGTAATAGATGTGTATAGTCTGCAAGACATTACACAGACAATCAAGGAGTGACACCTGAAAGAGGTAATAGATGTGTATAGTCTGCAAGATATTACACAGACAATCAGGAGCGAAATCTGGACGAGGTAATAGATGTGTATAGTCTGCAAGACATTACACAGGCAATCAGGAGTGACATCTGGAAGAGGTAATAGAAGTGTACAGTGTGCAAGACATTACACAGACAATCAGGAGCGAAATGTGGAAGAGGTAATAGATGTGTATAGTTGAAAGTTATTATACAGATAATGAGGAGTGACATCTGGAAGAGGTAATAGATCTGTATAGTCTGCAAGTCATTACACACTCCATCAGGAGTGACATCAGGAAGAGGTAATAGATGTGTATAGTCTGCAAGACATTACGCAGACAATCAGGAGTGACATCTGGAAGAGGTAATAGATGTGTGTAGTCTGAAAGATATCATACAGACAATCAGGAGTGACATCTGGAAGAGGTAATAGATGTGTATTGTCTGCAAGACATTACACAGTCTATCAGGAGTGACATCTGGAAGAGGTAATAGATGTGTATAGTCTGCAAGACATTAATCTGATAATCAAATAGTGACATCCAGAAGAGGTAATAGATGCGTATAGTCTTCAAGACATTACACAGAAAATCAGGAGTGACATCTGGAAGAGGTAATAGATGTGTATAGTCTGCAAGACATTACAAAGACAATCAGGAGTGACAACTGGAAGAGGTAGGAGGTGTGTATAGTCTGCAAGACATTACACAGTCAATCAGGAGTGACTTCTGAAAGAGGTAATAGGTGTGTATCGTCTGAAAGACCATACGCAGACACTCAGGAGTGACATCTGGAAGAGTTAATGGATGTGTATAGTCTGCAGGACAGTACACAGTTAATCAGGACTGACATCAGAAAGAGGTAATAGATGTGTATAGTCTGCAAGAAATTACACAGTCAATCAGGCGTGACATCAGGAAGAGGTAATAGACGTGTGTAGTCTGCAAGATATTACAGAGACAATCAGCAGTGACATCTGGAAGAGGTAATAGATGTGTATATTCTGCAAGACATTACACAGACAATCAGGAGTCACATCTGGAAGAGGTAATAGATGTGTATAGTCTGCAAGACATTACACAGACAATCAGGAGTGACATCTGGAAGAGGTAATAGATGTGCATCGTCTGCAAGATATTATACAGATAATCAGAAGTGACATCCTGAGGAGGTAATAGATGTGCATAGTCTGCAAGACATTACACAGATAATCAGGAGTGACATCTGGAAGAGTTAATAGATGTGTATAGTCTGTAAGACATTACATAAATAATCAGGAGTGACATCTGGAAGAGGTAATAGATGTGTATAGTCTGCAAGACATTACACAGACAATCAAGAGTGACACCTGGAAGAGGTAATAGATGTGTATAGTCTATAAGACATTACACAGTCAATCAGTAGTTAAATCTGGAAGAGTTAATAGATGAGTATAGTCTGCAAGACATTACACAGACAATCAGGAGTGACACCTGAAAGAGGTAATAGATGTGTATAGTCTGCAAGATATTACACAGACAATCAGGAGCGAAATCTGGAAGAGGTAATAGATGTATATAGTCTGCAAGACATTACACAGGCAATCAGGATTGACATCTGGAAGAGGTAATAGAAGTGTATAGTCGGCAAGACATTACAAAGACAATCAGGAGTGACAACTGGAAGAGGTAGTAGGTGTGTATAGTCTGCAAGACATTACACAGTCAATCAGGAGTGACATCTGAAAGAGGTAATAGGTGTGTATAGTCTGAAAGACCATACACAGACAATCAGGAGTGACATCTGGAAGAGTTAATGGATGTGTATAGTCTGCAAGAAATTACACAGTCAATCAGGCGTGACATCAGGAAGAGGTAATAGATGTGTGTAGTCTGCAAGATATTACACAGACAATCAGGAGTGACATCAGGAAGAGATAATAGATGTGTATAGTCTGCAAGACATTCCACAGACAATCAGGAGTCACATCTGGAAGAGGTAATAGATGTGTATAGGCTGCAAGACATTACACAGACAATCAGGAGTGACATCTGGAAGAGGTAATAGATGTGCATCGTCTGCAAGATAGTATACAGATAATCAGAAGTGACATCTGGAGGAGGTAATAGATGTGCATAGTCTGCAAGGCATTACACAGATAATCAGGAGTGACATCTGGAAGAGTTAATAGATGTGTATAGTCTGTAAGACATTACACAAATAATCAGGAGTGACATCTGGAAGAGGTAACAGATGTGTATAGTCTGCAAGACATTACACAGTCAATCAGGAGTGACATCTGAAAGAGGAAATAGGTGTGTATAGTCTGAAAGACCATACACAGACAATCAGGAGTGACATCTGGAAGAGTTAATGGATGTGTATAGTCTGCAAGAAATTACACAGTCAATCAGGCGTGACATCAGGAAGAGGTAATAGATGTGTGTAGTCTGCAAGATATTACACAGACAATCAGGAGTGACATCTGGAAGAGGTAATAGATGTGTATAGTCTGCAAGACATTACACAGACAATCAGGAGTCACATCTGGAAGAGGTAATAGATGTGTATCGTCTGCAAGATAGTATACAGATAATCAGAAGTGACATCTGGAGGAGGTAATAGATGTGCATAGTCTGCAAGGCATTACACAGATAATCAGGAGTGACATCTGGAAGAGTTAATAGATGTGTATAGTCTGTAAGACATTACACAAATAATCAGGAGTGACATCTGGAAGAGGTAACAGATGTGTATAGTCTATAAGACATTACACAGTCAATCAGGAGTTAAATCTGGAAGAGTTAATAGAAGAGTATAGTCTGCAAGACATTACACAGACAATCAGGAGTGACACCTGGAAGAGGTAATAGATGTGTATAGTCTATCCGACATGACACAGTCAATCAGGAGTGAAATCTGGAAGAGTTAATAGAAGAGTATAGTCTGCAAGACATTACACAGACAATCAGGAGTGACACCTGAAAGAGGAAATAGATGTCAATAGTCTGCAAGATATTATACAGATAATCAGGAGTGACATCTGGAAGAGGTAATAGATGTGTATAGTCTGCAAGACATTACACAGTCCATCAGGAGAGACATCTGGAAGAGGTAATAGATGTGTATGCTCTGCAAGACATTACACAGACAATCAGGAGTGACTCCGGAAAGAGGTAATAGATGTGTATAGTCTGCAAGATATTATACAGATAATCAGGAGTCACATCTGGAAGACGTAATAGTTGTGTATAGTCTGCAAGACATTACACAGTCCATCAGGAGCGACATCTGGAAGAGGTAACAGATGTGTATAGTCTGCAAGACATTACACAGACAATCAGGAGTCACATCTGGAAGAGGTAATAGATGTGTATAGGCTGCAAGACATTACACAGACAATCAGGAGTGACATCTGGAAGAGGTAATAGATGTGCATCGTCTGCAAGATAGTATACAGTTAATCAGAAGTGACATCTGGAGGAGGTAATAGATGTGCATAGTCTGCAAGGCATTACACAGATAATCAGGAGTGACATCTGGAAGAGTTAATAGATGTGTATAGTCTGTAAGACATTACACAAATAATCAGGAGTGACATCTGGAAGAGGTAATAGATGTGTATAGTCTGCAAGACATTACACAGTCTATCAGGAGTGACATCTGGAAGAGGTAATAGATGTGTATAGTCTGCAAGACATTAATCTGATAATCAAATAGTGACATCCAGAAGATATAATAGATGCGTATAGTCTTCAAGACATTACACAGAAAATCAGGAGTGACATCTGGAAGAGGTAATAGATGTGTATAGTCTGCAAGACATTACACAGACAATCAGGAGTGACACCTGAAAGAGGTAATAGATGTGTATAGTCTGCAAGATATTACACAGACAATCAGGAGCGAAATCTGGACGAGGTAATAGATGTGTATAGTCTGAAAGACATTACACAGATAATCAGGAGTGACATCTGGAAGAGGTAATAGACGTGTATAGTCTGCAAGACATTACACAGATAATCAGGAGTGACATCTCGAAGAGGTAATAGATGTGTATAGTCTGCAAGTCATTACATAGACAATCAGGAGTGACATCTAGAAGTAGTAATAGATGTGTATAGTCTGCAAGATATTGCACAGATAATCAGGAGTGAGATCTGGAAGAGGTAATAGATGTGTATAGTCTGCAAGCCATTACACAGATAATCAGGAGTGACATCTGGAAGAGGTAATAGACGTGTATAGTCTGCATGACATTACACAGATAATCAGGAGTGACATCTGGAAGTAGTAATACATGTGTATAGTCTGCAAGATATTACACAGATAATCAGGAGTGACATCTGGAAGAGGTAATAGATGTGTATAATCTGCAAGACATTACACAGATATTCGGAGTGACATCTGAAAGAGGTAATAGATGTGTATAGTCTGCAAGACATTACACAGACAATCATGAGTGACATCTGGAAGAGGTAATAGATGTGTATAGTCTGCAAGATATTGCACAGATAATCAGGAGTGACATCTGGAAGAGGAAATAGATGTGTACAGTCTGCAAGATATTGCACAGATAATCAGGAGTGACATCTGGAAGAGGTAACAGATGTGTATAGTCTGCAAGACACTACACAGTAAATCAGGAGTAACATCTGGAAGAGGTAATAGATGTGTATAGTCTGCAAGACATTACACAGACAATCAGGAGTGACATCTGAAAGAGGTAATAGATGTGTATAGTCTGCAAGACATGACATAGAGAATCAGGGGTGAAATCTGGGAGAGGTAATAGATGTGTACAGTCTGCAAGACATTACACAGACCAACAGGTGTGATATCTGGAAGATGTTATAGATGTGTATAGTCTGCAAAGCATTACACAGATCATCAAGAGTGACATCTCGAAGAGGTAATAGATGTGTATAGTCTGCAAGACATTACACAGACAAACAGGAGTGTCATCTGGAAGAGGTAATAGATGTGTACAGTCTGCAAGATATTACACAGATAATCAGGAGTGACATCTGGAAGAGGTAATAGATGTGTAAAGTCTGAAAGACATTGCACAAACAAATCAGGGGTGAAATCTGGGAGAGGTAATAGATGTGTATAGTCTGCAAGACATTACACAGACAATCAGGAGTGACATCTGGAAGTGGTAATAGATGTGTATAGTCTGCAAGAAATTACACAGATAATCAGGAGTGACATCTGTAATAGGTAATAGATGTGTGTAGTCTGCATGACATTACATAGACAATCAGGAGTGAAATCTGGGAGAGGTAATAGATGTGTATAGTCTGCAAGACATTACACAGACAACCAGGAGTGACATCTGGATAAGGTAATAGACATGTATAGTCTGAATGACATTACACAGATAATCAGGAGTGACATCTGGAAGAGGTAATCGATGTGTATAGTCTGCAAGACATTACACAGATAATCAGGAGTGACATCTGGAAGAGGTAATAGATGTGTATAGTCTGCAAGACATTACACAGACAATCAGGAGTGACATCTGAAAGGGGTAATAGATGTGTATAGTCTGCAAGACATTACATAGACAATCAGGGGTGAAATCTGGGAGAGGTAATAGATTTGTACAGTCTGCAAGTCATTACACAGACAAACCGGTGTGATATCTGGAAGATGTTATAGATGTGTATAGTCTGCAAGACATTACACAGACAATCAGGAGTGACATCTGGAAGAGGTAATAGATGTGTATAGTCTGAAAGACCATACACAGACAATCAGGAGTGACATCTGGAAGAGTTAACAGATGTGTATAGTCTGCAAGACATTAGACAGATAATCAGGAGTGACATCTGGAAGAGTTAATAGATGTGTATAGTCTGTAAGACATTACACAAATAATCAGGAGTGACATCTGGAAGATGTAATAGATGTGTATAGTCTGCAAGATATTATACAGATAATCAGGAGTCACATATGGAAGACGTAATAGATGTGTATAGTCTGCAAGACATTACACAGTCCATCAGGAGTGACATCTGGAAGAGGTAACAGATGTGTATAGTCTGCAAGACATTAGACAGATAATCAGGAGTGACATCTGGAAGAGTTAATAGATGTGTATAGTCTGTAAGACATTACACAAATAATCAGGAGTGACATCTGGAAGATGTAATAGATGTGTATAGTCTGCAAGATATTATACAGATAATCAGGAGTCACATATGGAAGACGTAATAGATGTGTATAGTCTGCAAGACATTACACAGTCCATCAGGAGTGACATCTGGAAGAGGTAACAGATGTGTATAGTCTGAAAGACCATACACAGACAATCAGGAGTGACATCTGGAAGAGTTAATGGATGTGTATAGTCTGCAGGACAGTACACAGTTAATCAGGACTGACATCTGGAAGATGTTATAGATGTGTATAGTCTGCAAGACATTACACAGACAATCAGGAGTGACATCTGGAAGAGGTAATAGATGTGTATAGTCTGCAAGACATTACAGACAATCAGGAGTGATAACTGGAAGAGGTAATAGATGTGTATAGTCTGAAAAGCATTACACAGCTAATCAGGAGTGACATCTCGAAGAGGTAATAGATGTGTATAGTCTTCTAGACATTGCACATACAATCAGGAGTGACATCTGGAAGAGGTAATAGATGTGTACAGTCTGCAAGCCATTACACAGATAATCAGGAGTGATATCTGGAAGAGGTAATAGATGTGTATAGTCTGAAAGAAATTACACAGACAAATCAGGGGTGAAATCTGGGAGAGGTAATAGATGTGTATAGTCTGCAAGACATTACACAGACAATCAGGAGTGACATCTGGAAGTGGTAATAGATGTGTATAGTCTGCAAGAAATTACACAAATAATCAGGAGTGACATCTGGAATAGGTAATAGATGTGTGTACTCTTCATGACATTACATAGACAATCAGGAGTGAAATCTGGGAGAGGTAATAGATGTGTATAGTCTGCAAGACATTACACAGACAACCAGGAGTGACATCTGGATGAGGTAATAGACGTGTATAGTCTGAATGACATTACACAGATAATCAGGAGTGACATCTGGAAGAGGTAATAGATGTGTATCGTCTGCAAGACATTACACCGATAATCAGGAGTGACATCTGGAAGAGGTAAGCGATGAGTATAGTCTGCAAGACATTGCACAGATAATCAGGAGTGACATCTGGAAGAGGTAATAGATGTGTATAGTCTGCAAGGCATTTCACAGACAAACTGGAGTAATATCTGGAAGAGGTTCTAGATGTGTATAGTCTGCAAGAAATTACACAGACAATCAGGAGTGACATCTAGAAGTAGAAATAGATGTGTATAGTCTGCAAGATATTGCACAGATAATCAGGAGTGAGATCTGGAAGAGGTAATAGATGTGTATAGTCTGCAAGACATTACACAGATAATCAGGAGTGACATCTGAAAGAGGTAATAGATGTGTATAGTCTGCAAGACATTACACAGACAATCAGAGTGACATCTGGACGAGGTAATGGATGTGTATAGTCTGCAAGATATTACCCAGATAATCAGGAGTGGCATCTCGAAGAGGTAATAGATGTGTATTGTCTGCAAGACATTACACAGACAATCAGGAGTGACATCTGGAAGAGGTAATAGATGTGTATAGTCTGCAAGATATTACACAGACAATCAGGAGTGACATCTGGAAGAGGTTATAGATGTGTATAGTCTGCAAGACATTACACAGACAATCAGAGTGACATCTGGAAGAGGTAATAGATGTGTCTCGTCTGCAAGATATTACACAGATAATCAGGAGTGGCAACTCGAAGAGGTAATAGATGTGTATTGTCTGCAAGACATTACACAGACAACCAGGAGTGACATCTGGATGAGGTAATAGACGTGTATAGTCTGAATGACATTACACAGATAATCAGGAGTGACATCTGGAAGAGGTAATAGATGTGTATAGTCTGCAAGACATTACACAGACAACCAGGAGTGACATCTGGATGAGGTAATAGACGTGTATAGTCTGAATGACATTACACAGATAATCAGGAGTGACATCTGGAAAAGGTAATAGATGTGTATGGTCTGCAAGACATTACACAGACAATCAGGAGTGACATCTGGAAGTGGTAAAAGACGTGTATAGTCTGCAAGACATTACGCAGACAATCAGGAGTGACATCTGGAAGAGGTAAGAGAAGTGTATAGTCTGCAAGACATTACACAGACAAACAGGAGTGACATCTGGAAAAGGTAATAGATGTGCATAGTCTGCAAGATATTACACAGTCAATCAGGAGTGATATCTGGAAGAGGTAATAGATGTGTATAGTCTGCAAGATATTACACAGTCAATCAGGAGTGATATCTGGAAGAGGTAATAGATGTGTATAGTCTGCAAGATATTAAACACATAATCAGGAGTGACAAATGGAAGAGGTAATAGATGTGTATAGTCTGAAAGACATTACACAGGTAATCAGGAGTGACATCTAGCAGAGGTAATAGATGTGTATAGTCTGCAAGACATTACGCAGACAATCAGGAGTGACATCTGGAAGAGGTAATAGATGTGTATAGTCTGCAAGACATGACACAGATAATCAGGAGTGACATCTGGAAGAGGTAATAGATGTGTATAGCCTGCAAGATATTACACAGACAATCAGGAGTGACATCTGGAAGTAGTATTAGATGTGTATAGTCTGCAAGACATTACACAGACAATCAGGAGTGACATCTGGAATAGGTAATAGATGTGTATAGTCTGCAAGATATTACACAGACAAAAGGGAGTGACATCTGGAAGAGGTAATAGATGTGTATAGTCTGCAAGACATGACACAGACAATCAGGAGTGACATCTGGAAGTAGTATTAGATGTGTATAGTCCGCAAGAAATTACACAGACAATCTGGAGTGACATCTGGAAGAGGTAATAGAAGTGTACAGTCTGCAAGTCATGACACTGATAATCACGAGTGACATCTGAAAGAGGTAATAGATGTGTATAGTCTGCAAGACATTACACAGTCAATCAGGAGTGACATCTGGAAGAGGTAATAGATGTGTTTAGTCTGCAAGACATTACACAGACAATCAGGAGTGACATCTGGAAGAGGTAATAGATGTGTTTCGTCTGCAAGACATTACACAGACAATCAGGAGTGACATCTGGAAGAGGTAATAAAAGTGTACAGTCTGCAAGTCATGACACAGATAATCAGGAGTGACATCTGGAAGAGTGAATAGATGTGTATAGTCTGCAAGACATTACACAGTCAATCAGGAGTGACATCTGGAAGAGGTAATAGATGTGTTTAGTCTGCAAGACATTACACAGACAATCAGGAGTGACATCTGGAAGAGGTAATAGAAGTGTACAATGTGCAAGTCATGACACAGATAATCAGGAGTGACATCTGGAAGAGGTAATAGATGTGTATAGTCTGCAAGACATTACACAGTCAATCAGGAGTGACATCTGGAAGAGGTAATAGATGTGTTTAGTCTGCAAGACATTACACAGACAATCAGGAGTGACATCTGGAAGAGGTAATAGAAGTGTACAGTCTGCAAGTCATGACACAGAAAATCAGGAGTGACATCTGGAAGAGGTAATAGATGTGTATAGTCTGCAAGACATTACACAGTCAATCAGGAGTGACATCTGGAAGAGGTAATAGATGTGTTTAGTCTGCAAGACATTACACAGACAATCAGGAGTGACATCTGGAAGAGGTAATAGAAGTGTACAGTCTGCAAGTCATGACACAGATAAACAGGAGTGACACCTGGAAGAGGTAATGGATGTGTATAGTCTGCAAGACATTACACAGTCAATCAGGAGTGACATCTGGAAGAGGTAATAGATGTGTTTAGTCTGCAAGACATTACACAGACAATCAGGAGTGACATCTGGAAGAAGTAATAGAAGTGTACAGTCTGCAAGTCATGACACAGATAATCAGAAGTGACATCTGGAAGAGGTAATAGATGTGTATAGTCTGCAAGACATTACACAGTCAATCAGGAGTGACATCTGGAAGAGGTAATAGATGTGTTTAGTCTGCAAGACATTACACAGACAATCAGGAGTGACATCTGGAAGAGGTAATAGAAGTGTACAGTCTGCAAGTCATGACACAGGTAATCAGGAGTGACATCTGGAAGAGGTAATAGATGTGTATAGTCTGCAAGACATTACACAGTAAATCAGGAGTGACATCTGGAAGAGGTAATAGATGTGTTTAGTCTGCAAGACATTACACAGACAATCAGGAGTGACATCTGGAAGAGGTAATAGATGTGTATAGTCTATAAGACGTTACACAGATAATCAGGAGTCACATCTGGAAGACGTAATAGATGTGTATAGTCTGCAAGACATTACACAGACAATCAGGAGTGACATCTGGAAGAGGTAATAGATGTGTATAGTCTGCAAGACATTACACAGATAATCAGGAGTGACATCTGCAAGAGTTAATAGATGTGTATAGTCTGTAAGACATTACACAAATAATCAGGAGTGACATCTGGAAGATGTAATAGATGTGTATCGTCTGCAAGACATTACACAGACAATCAGGAGTGACACCTGAAAGAGGTAATAGATGTGTATAGTCTGCAAGATATTACACAGACAAACGGGAGTGACATCTGGAAGAAGTAATAGAAGTGTACAGTCTGCAAGTCATGACACAGATAATCAGGAGTGACATCTGGAAGAGGTAATAGATGTGTATAGTCTGCAAGACATTACACCGATAATCAGGAGTGACATCTGGAAGAGGTAATAGACGTGTATAGTCTGAATGACATTACACAGACAATCAGGAGTCACATCTGGAAGAGGTAAGCGATGAGTATAGTCTGCAAGACATTGCACAGATAATCAGGAGTGACATCTGGAAGAGGTAATAGATGTGTATAGTCTGCAAGGCATCTCACAGACAAACTGGAGTAATATCTGGAAGAGGTTCTAGATGTGTATAGTCTGCAAGAAATTACACAGACAATCAGGAGTGACATCTAGAAGTAGAAATAGATGTGTATAGTCTGCAAGATATTGCACAGAAAATCAGGAGTGAGATCTGGAAGAGGTAATAGATGTGTATTGTCTGCAAGACATTACACAGACAATCAGGAGTGACATCTGGAAGAGGTAATAGATGTGTATAGTCTGCAAGATATTACACAGACAATCAGGAGTGACATCTGGAAGAGGTAATAGATGTGTATGGTCTGCAAGACATTACACAGACAATCAGGAGTGACATCTGAAAGAGGTTATAGATGTGTATAGTCTGCAAGACATTACACAGACAATCAGAGTGACATCTGGAAGAGGTAATAGATGTGTCTCGTCTGCAAGATATTACACAGATAATCAGGAGTGGCAACTCGAAGAGGTAATAGATGTGTATTGTCTGCAAGACATTACACAGACAACCAGGAGTGACATCTGGATGAGGTAATAGACGTGTATAGTCTGAATGACATTACACAGATAATCAGGAGTGACATCTGGAAGAGGTAATAAATGTGTATAGTCTGCAAGACATTACACAGACAACCAGGAGTGACATCTGGATGAGGTAATAGACGTGTGTAGTCTGAATGACATTACACAGATAATCAGGAGTGACATCTGGAAGAGGTAATAGATGTGTATAGTCTGAAAGACATTACACAGATAATCAGGAGTGACATCTGGAAAAGGTAATAGATGTGTATGGTCTGCAAGACATTACACAGACAATCAGGAGTGACATCTGGAAGTGGTAAAAGATGTGTATAGTCTGCAAGACATTACGCAGACAATCAGGAGTGACATCTGGAAGAGGTAAGAGAAGTGTATAGTCTGCAAGACATTACACAGACAAACAGGAGTGACATCTGGAAAAGGTAATAGATGTGTATAGTCTGCAAGATATTACACAGTCAATCAGGAGTGATATCTGGAAGAGGTAATAGATGTGTATAGTCTGCAAGATATTACACAGTCAATCAGGAGTGATATCTGGAAGAGGTAATAGATGTGTATAGTCTGCAAGATATTAAACACATAATCAGGAGTGACAAATGGAAGAGGTAATAGATGTGTATAGTCTGCAAGACATTACACAGGCAATCAGGAGTGACATCTAGCAGAGGTAATACATGTGTATAGTCTGCAAGACATTACGCAGACAATCAGGAGTGACATCTGGAAGAGGTAATAGATGTGTATAGTCTGCAAGACATGACACAGATAATCAGGAGTGACATCTGGAAGAGGTAATAGATGTGTATAGTCTGCAAGATATTACACAGACAATCAGGAGTGACATCTGGAAGTAGTATTAGATGTGTATAGTCTGCAAGACATTACACAGACAATCAGGAGTGACATCTGGAAGAGGTAATAGATGTGTATAGTCTGCAAGATATTACACAGACAAAAGGGAGTGACATCTGGAAGAGGTAATAGATGTGTATAGTCTGCAAGACATGACACAGACAATCAGGAGTGACATCTGGAAGTAGTATTAGATGTGTATAGTCCGCAAGACATTACACAGACAATCAGGAGTGACATCTGGAAGAGGTAATAGAAGTGTACAGTCTGCAAGTCATGACACTGATAATCAGGAGTGACATCTGAAAGAGGTAATAGATGTGTATAGTCTGCAAGACATTACACAGTCAATCAGGAGTGACATCTGGCAGAGGTAATAGATGTGTTTAGTCTGCAAGACATTACACAGACAATCAGGAGTGACATCTGGAAGAGGTAATAGATGTGTTTCGTCTGCAAGACATTACACAGACAATCAGGAGTGACATCTGGAAGAGGTAATAAAAGTGTACAGTCTGCAAGTCATGACACAGATAATCAGGAGTGACATCTGGAAGAGTGAATAGATGTGTATAGTCTGCAAGACATTACACAGTCAATCAGGAGTGACATCTGGAAGAGGTAATAGATGTGTTTAGTCTGCAAGACATTACCTAGAAAATCAGGAGTGACATCTGGAAGAGGTAATAGAAGTGTACAGTCTGCAAGTCATGACACAGATAATCAGGAGTGACATCTGGAAGAGGTAATAGATGTGTATAGTCTGCAAGACATTACACAGTCAATCAGGAGTGACATCTGGAAGAGGTAATAGATGTGTTTAGTCTGCAAGACATTACACAGACAATCAGGAGTGACATCTGGAAGAGGTAATAGAAGTGTACAGTCTGCAAGTCATGACACAGAAAATCAGGAGTGACATCTGGAAGAGGTAATAGATGTGTATAGTCTGCAAGACATTACACAGTCAATCAGGAGTGACATCTGGAAGAGGTAATAGATGTGTTTAGTCTGCAAGACATTACACAGACAATCAGGAGTGACATCTGGAAGAGGTAATAGAAGTGTACAGTCTGCAAGTCATGACACAGATAATCAGGAGTGACACCTGGAAGAGGTAATAGATGTGTATAGTCTGCAAGACATTACATAGTCAATCAGGAGTGACATCTGGAAGAGGTAATAGATGTGTTTAGTCTGCAAGACATTACACAGACAATCAGGAGTGACATCTGGAAGAAGTAATAGAAGTGTACAGTCTGCAAGTCATGACACAGATAATCAGGAGTGACATCTGGAAGAGGTAATAGATGTGTATAGTCTGCAAGATATTACACAGACAATCAGGAGTGACATCTGGAAGTAGTATTAGATGTGTATAGTCTGCAAGACATTACACAGACAATCAGGAGTGACATCTGGAAGAGGTAATAGATGTGTATAGTCTGCAAGATATTACACAGACAAAAGGGAGTGACATCTGGAAGAGGTAATAGATGTGTATAGTCTGCAAGACATGACACAGACAATCAGGAGTGACATCTGGAAGTAGTATTAGATGTGTATAGTCCGCAAGACATTACACAGACAATCAGGAGTGACATCTGGAAGAGGTAATAGAAGTGTACAGTCTGCAAGTCATGACACTGATAATCAGGAGTGACATCTGAAAGAGGTAATAGATGTGTATAGTCTGCAAGACATTACACAGTCAATCAGGAGTGACATCTGGCAGAGGTAATAGATGTGTTTAGTCTGCAAGACAGAACACAGACAATCAGGAGTGACATCTGGAAGAGGTAATAGATGTGTTTCGTCTGCAAGACATTACACAGACAATCAGGAGTGACATCTGGAAGAGGTAATAAAAGTGTACAGTCTGCAAGTCATGACACAGATAATCAGGAGTGACATCTGGAAGAGTGAATAGATGTGTATAGTCTGCAAGACATTACACAGTCAATCAGGAGTGACATCTGGAAGAGGTAATAGATGTGTTTAGTCTGCAAGACATTACATAGACAATCAGGAGTGACATCTGGAAGAGGTAATAGAAGTGTACAGTCTGCAAGTCATGACACAGATAATCAGGAGTGACATCTGGAAGAGGTAATAGATGTGTATAGTCTGCAAGACATTACACAGTCAATCAGGAGTGACATCTGGAAGAGGTAATAGATGTGTTTAGTCTGCAAGACATTACACAGACAATCAGGAGTGACATCTGGAAGAGGTAATAGAAGTGTACAGTCTGCAAGTCATGACACAGAAAATCAGGAGTGACATCTGGAAGAGGTAATAGATGTGTATAGTCTGCAAGACATTACACAGTCAATCAGGAGTGACATCTGGAAGAGGTAATAGATGTGTTTAGTCTGCAAGACATTACACAGACAATCAGGAGTGACATCTGGAAGAGGTAATAGAAGTGTACAGTCTGCAAGTCATGACACAGATAATCAGGAGTGACACCTGGAAGAGGTAATAGATGTGTATAGTCTGCAAGACATTACACAGTCAATCAGGAGTGACATCTGGAAGAGGTAATAGATGTGTTTAGTCTGCAAGACATTACACAGACAATCAGGAGTGACATCTGGAAGAAGTAATAGAAGTGTACAGTCTGCAAGTCATGACACAGATAATCAGGAGTGACATCTGGAAGAGGTAATAGATGTGTATAGTCTGCAAGACATTACACAGTCATTCAGGAGTGACATCTGGAAGAGGTAATAGATGTGTTTAGTCTGCAAGACATTACACAGACAATCAGGAGTGACATCTGGAAGAGGTAATAGAAGTGTACAGTCAGCAAGTCATGACACAGATAATCAGGAGTGACATCTGGAAGAGGTAATAGATGTGTATAGTCTGCAAGACATTACACAGTCAATCAGGAGTGACATCTGGAAGAGGTAATAGATGTGTTTAGTCTGCAAGACATTACACAGACAATCAGGAGTGACATCTGGAAGAGGTAATAGAAGTGTACAGTCTGCAAGTCGTGACACAGATAATCAGGAGTGACATCTGGAAGAGGTAATAGATGTGTATTGTCTGCAAGACATTACATAGACAATCAGGAGTGAAATCTGGGAGAGGTAATAGATGTGTATAGTCTGCATGACATTACACAGATCATCGGGAGTGACACCTGGAAGAGTTTATCGACGTGAATCGTCTGCAGGACAGTACACAGTTAATCAGGAGTGACATCTGGAAGAGGTAATACATGTGAATAGTCTGCAAGATATTACACAGACAATCACGAGTGACATCTGGAAGAGGTAATAGAAGTGTACAGTCTGCAAGTCATGACACAGATAATCAGGAGTGACATCTGGAAGAGGTAATAGATGTGTATAGTCTGCAAGACATTACACAGTCAATCAGGAGTGACATCTGGAAGAGGTAATAGATGTGTTTAGTCTGCAAGACATTACACAGACAATCAGGAGTGACATCTGGAAGAGGTAATAGGAGTGTACAGTCTGCAAGTCATGACACAGATAATCAGGAGTGACATCTGGAAGAGGTAATAGATGTGTATAGTCTGCAAGACATTACACAGTCAATCAGGAGTGACATCTGGAAGAGGTAATAGATGTGTTTAGTCTGCAAGACATTACACAGACAATCAGGAGTGACATCTGGAAGAGGTAATAGATGTGTATAGTCTGCAAGATATTACACAGACAATCAGGAGCGAAATGTGGAAGAGGTAATAGATGTATATAGTCTGCAAGACATTACACAGGCAATCAGGAGTGACATCTGGAAGATTTAATGGATGTGTATAGTCTGCAAGACATTACAAAGACAATCAGGAGAGACAACTGGAAGAGGTAGTAGGTGTGTATCGTCTGCAAGTCATTACACAGTCAATCAGGAGTGACATCTGAAAGAGGTAATAGGTGTGTATAGTCTGCAGGACAGTACACAGTTAATCAGGACTGACATCTGGAAGAGGTAATAGATGTGTATAGTCTGCAAGACATTACACAGTCAATCAGGAGTGACATCTGGAAGAGGTAATAGATGTGTTTAGTCTGCAAGACATTACACAGACAATCAGGAGTGACATCTGGAAGAGGTAATAGAAGTGTACAGTCTGCAAGTCATGACACAGAAAATCAGGAGTGACATCTGGAAGAGGTAATAGATGTGTATAGTCTGCAAGATATTACAGAGACAATCAGGAGTGACATCTGGAAGAGGTAATAGATGTGTATTGTCTGTAAGACATTACACAGACAATCAGGAGTCACATCTGGAAGAGGTAATAGATGTGTATAGTCTGCAAGACATTACACAGACAATCAGGAGTGACATCTGGAAGAGGTAATAGATGTGCATCGTCTGCAAGATATTATACAGATAATCAGAAGTGACATCTGGAGGAGGTAATAGATGTGCATAGTCTGCAAGACATGACACAGACAATCAGGAGTGACATCTGGAAGTAGTATTAGATGTGTATAGTCCGCAAGACATTACACAGACAATCAGGAGTGACATCTGGAAGAGGTAATAGAAGTGTACAGTCTGCAAGTCATGACACAGATAATCAGGAGTGACATCTGGAAGAGGTAATAGATGTGTATAGTCTGCAAGACATTACACAGTCATTCAGGAGTGACATCTGGAAGAGGTAATAGATGTGTTTAGTCTGCAAGACATTACACAGACAATCAGGAGTGACATCTGGAAGAGGTAATAGATGTGTTTCGTCTGCAAGACATTACACAGACAATCAGGAGTGACATCTGGAAGAGGTAATAAAAGTGTACAGTCTGCAAGTCATGACACAGATAATCAGGAGTGACATCTGGAAGAGGTAATAGATGTGTATAGTCTGCAAGACATTACACAGTCAATCAGGAGTGACATCTGGAAGAGGTAATAGATGTGTTTAGTCTGCAAGACATTACACAGACAATCAGGAGTGACATCTGGAAGAGGTAATAGATGTGTTTCGTCTGCAAGACATTACACAGACAATCAGGAGTGACATCTGGAAGAGGTAATAAAAGTGTACAGTCTGCAAGTCATGACACAGTCAATCAGGAGTGACATCTGGACGAGGTAATAGATGTGTTTAGTCTGCAAGACATTACACAGACAATCAGGAGTGACATCTGGAAGAGGTAATAGAAGTGTACAGTCTGCAAGTCATGACACAGATAATCAGGAGTGACATCTGGAAGAGGTAATAGATGTGTATAGTCTGCAAGACATTACACAGACAATCAGGAGTGACATCTGGAAGAGGTAATAGAAGTGTACAGTCTGCAAGTCATGACACAGATAATCAGGAGTGACATCTGGAAGAGGTAATAGATGTGTATAGTCTGCAAGACATTACACAGTCAATCAGGAGTGACATCTGGAAGAGGTAATAGATGTGTTTAGTCTGCAAGACATTACACAGACAATCAGGAGTGACATCTGGAAGAGGTAATAGAAGTGTACAGTCTGCAAGTCATGACACAGATAATCAGGAGTGACATCTGGAAGAGGTAATAGATGTGTATAGTCTGCAAGACAACACACAGGCAATCAGGAGTGACATCTGGAAGAGGTAATAGATGTGTTTAGTCTGCAAGACATTACACATACAATCAGGAGTGACGTCTGGAAGAGGTAATAGGAGTGTACAGTCTGCAAGTCATGACACAGATAATCAGGAGTGACATCTGGAAGAGGTAATAGATGTGTATAGTCTGCAAGACATTACACAGTCAATCAGGAGTGACATCTGGAAGAGGTAATTGATGTGTTTCGTCTGCAAGACATTACACAGACAATCAGGAGTGACATCTGGAAGAGGTAATAGAAGTGTACAGTCTGCACGTCATGACACAGATAATCAGGAGTGACATCTGAAAGAGGTAATAGATTTGTATAGTCTGCAAGACATTACACAGTCAATCAGGAGTGACATCTGGAAGAGGTAATAGATGTGTTTAGTCTGCAAGACATTACACAGACAATCAGGAGTGACATCTGGAAGAGGTAATAGAAGTGTACAGTCTGCAAGTCATGACACAGACAATCAGGCGTGACTT
The DNA here is from genome assembly GCF_037043375.1 of Chiloscyllium plagiosum. Lineage (NCBI taxonomy): Eukaryota > Metazoa > Chordata > Chondrichthyes > Orectolobiformes > Hemiscylliidae > Chiloscyllium > Chiloscyllium plagiosum. Next base: position 96,038,235 of record NW_028270151.1, read on the forward strand.
CAGGAAGAGGTAATAGACGTGTATAGTGTGCAAGAAATTACACAGACAAACAGGAGTGAAATCTGGAAGAGGTAATAGATGTGTATAGACTGCAAGACATTACACAGGCAATGAGGAGTGACATCTGGAAGAGGTAATAGATGTGTATTGTCTGCAAGACATTACATAGACAATCAGGAGTGAAATCTGTGAGAGGTAATAGATGTGTACAGTGTGCATGACATTACACAGACAATCAGGAGTGACACCTGTAAGAGGTAGTACATGTGTATAGTCTACTAGCCATTACACAGATAATCAGGAGTGACATTTGGAAGACGTAATAGATGTGTATCGTCTGCAAGACATTACACAGATAATCAGGAGTGACATCTGGAAAAGGTAATAGATGTGTATAGTCCGCAAGACATTACACAGACAATCAGGAGTGACATCTGGAAGAGGTAATAGATGTGTATCGTCTGCAAGACATTACACAGATAATCAGGAGTGACATCTGGAAGAGGTAATTGATGTGTATAGTCTGCAAGACATTACACAGATAATCAGGAGTGACATCTGGAAGAGGTAATAGATGTGTATCGTCTGCAAGACATTACACAGATAATCAGGAGTGATACCTGAAAGAGGTAATAGATGTGTATAGTCTGCAAGACATTACACAGACAATCAGGAGCGAAATATGGAAGAGATAATAGATGTTTATAGTCTGCAAGAATTTACACAGACAATCAGGAGTGACATCTGAAAGAGGTATTAGAAGTGTATAGTCTGCAAGACAATACACAGACAATCAGGAGTGACATCTGGAAGAGGTAATAGATGTGTATAGTTGAAAGATATTATACAGATAATCAGGAGTGACATCTTGTAGAGGTAATAGATGTGGATAGTCTGCAAGGCATTACACAGTCCATTAGGAGTGACATCTGGAAGAGGTAATAGATGTGTATAGTCTGCAAGACATTTCACAGTCCATCAGGAGTGACATCTGGAAGAGGTAATAGATGTGTATAGTCTGAAAGATATTATACAGATAATCAGGAGTGAAATCTGGCAGAGGTAATAGATGTGTATAGTCTGCAAGACATTACACAGACAATCAGGAGTGACACCTGGAAGAGTTAATAGATGTGAATAGTCTGCAGGACAGTACCCAGTTAATCGGGAGTGACATCTGGAAGAGGTAATAGATGTGAATAGTCTGCAAGATATTACACAGACAATCAAGAGTGACATCTGGAAGAGGTAACAGATGTGTATAGTCTGCAGGACAGTACACAGTTAATCAGGAGTGACATCTGAAAGAGGTAATAGACGTGTATAGTCTGCAAGACATTACACAGACAATCAGGCGTGACATTAGGAAGAGGTAATAGACGTGTATAGTCTGCAAGATATTACACAGACAATCACGAGTGACATCTGGAAGAGTTAATAGATGTGTATAGTCTGCAGGACAGTACACAGTTAATCAGGAGTGACATCTGGAAGAGGTAATAGATGTGTATAGTCTGCAAGACATCACACAGACAATCAGGAGTGACATCTGGAAGAGGTAATAGATGTGTATAATCTGCATGAGAGTACACAGTTGAACAGTAGTGACATCTGGAAGAGGTAATGGATGTGTATAGTCTGCAAGACATTACACAGACAATCAGGAGTGAAATCTGGAAGAGGTAATAGAAGTGTACAGTCTGCAAAACATGACACAGATAAGCAGGAGAGACATCTGGAAGAGGTAATAGATGAGTATAGTCTGCAAGAGATTACACAGAAAATCAAGACTGACATCTGGAAGAAGTAATAGATGTGCATAGTCTGCAAGGCATTGCACAGTCAATCAGGAGTGACATCTGGAAGAGTTAACAGATGTGAATAATCTGCAGGACAGTACACAGTTAATCAGGAGTGACATCTGGAAGAGGTAATAGATGTGTATAGTCTGCAAGACATTACACAGACAATCAAGAGTGACATCTGGAAGAGGTAATAGACGTGTATAGACTGCAAGATATTACACAGACAATCACGAGTGACATCTGGAAGAGTTAATAGATGTGTATTGTCTGCAGGACAGTACACAGTTAATCAGGAGTGACATCTGTAAGAGGTAATAGATGTGTATAGTCTGCAAGACATCACGCAGACAATCAGGAGTGACATCTGGAAGAGGTAATAGATGTGTATAGTCTGCATGAGAGTACACAGTTAAAAAGGAGTGACATCTGGAAGAGGTAATGCATGTGTATAGTCTGCAAGACATTACACAGTCAATCAGGAGTGACATCTGGAAGAGGTAATAGATGTGCTTAGTCTGCAAGACTATACACAGACAATCAGGAGTGACATCTGGAAGAGGTAATAGAAGTGTACAGTCTGCAAAACATGACACAGATAATCAGGAGTGACATCTGGAAGAGGTAATATATGTTTGTAGTCCGACAGATATTATACAGATCAGCAGGAGTGACATCTGAAATAGGTAATAGATGTGTAAAGTCTGCAAGGCATTACACAGTCCATCAGGAGTGACATCTGGAAGAGGTAATAGATGTGTATAGTCTGCAAGAGATTACACAGAAAATCAGGACTGACATCTGGAAGAGGTAATAGATGTGTATAGTCTGCAAGGCATTGCACAGTCAATCAGGAGTGACATCTGAATGAGGTAATAGATGTGTATAGTCTGCAAGACATTACACAGACAATCAGGAGTGACACCTGGAAGATTTAATAGATGTGAATCGTCTGCAGGACAGTACACAGTTAATCTGGAGTGACATCTGGAAGACTTAATAGATGTGAATAGTCTGCAAGACATTACACAGACAATCAAGAGTGACATCTGGAAGAGGTAATAGACGTGTATAGTCTGCAAGACATTACACACACAATCAGGGTGTGACATCAGGAAGAGGTAATAGATGTGTATAGTCTGCAAGGCATTACACAGACATTCAGGAGTGACATCTGGAAGAGGTAAGAGATGTGTATAGTCTGCAAGGCGTTACACAGTCAATCAGCAGTGACATCTGGAAGAGGTAATAGATATGTTTAGTCTGCAAGACATTACACAGACAATCAGGAGTGACATCTGGAAGAGGTAATAGAAGTGTACAGTCTGCAAGTCATGTAACAGATAATCAGGAGTGACATCTGGAACAGGTAATAGATGTGTATAGTCTGCAAGACATTACACAGTCAATCAGGAGTGAAATCTGGAAGAGGTAATAGATGTGTATAGTCTGCAAGACATTACACAGACAATCAGGCGTGACTTCAGGAAGAGGTAATAGACGTGTATAGTCTGCAAGAAATTACACAGACAAACAGGATGACATCTGGAAGAGGTAATAGATGTGTATAGTCTGCAAGACATTACACCGATAATCAGGAGTGACATCTGGAAGAGGTAATAGACGTGTATAGTCTGAATGACATTACACAGACAATCAGGAGTCACATCTGGAAGAGGTAAGCGATGAGTATAGTCTGCAAGACATTGCACAGATAATCAGGAGTGACATCTGGAAGAGGTAATAGATGTGTATAGTCTGCAAGGCATTTCACAGACAAACTGGAGTAATATCTGGAAGAGGTTCTAGATGTGAATAGTCTGCAAGATATTACACAGACAATCAAGAGTGACATCTGGAAGAGGTAACAGATGTGTATAGTCTGCAGGACAGTACACAGTTAATCAGGAGTGACATCTGAAAGAGGTAATAGACGTGTATAGTCTGCAAGACATTACACAGACAATCAGGCGTGACATTAGGAAGAGGTAATAGACGTGTATAGTCTGCAAGATATTACACAGACAATCACGAGTGACATCTGGAAGAGTTAATAGATGTGTATAGTCTGCAGGACAGTACACAGTTAATCAGGAGTGACATCTGGAAGAGGTAATAGATGTGTATAGTCTGCAAGACATCACACAGACAATCAGGAGTGACATCTGGAAGAGGTAATAGATGTGTATAATCTGCATGAGAGTACACAGTTGAACAGGAGTGACATCTGGAAGAGGTAATGGATGTGTATAGTCTGCAAGACATTACACAGACAATCAGGAGTGAAATCTGGAAGAGGTAATAGAAGTGTACAGTCTGCAAAACATGACACAGATAAGAAGGAGTGACATCTGGAAGAGGTAATAGATGAGTATAGTCTGCAAGAGATTACACAGAAAATCAAGACTGACATCTGGAAGAAGTAATAGATGTGTATCGTCTGCAAGGCATTGCACAGTCAATCAGGAGTGACATCTGGAAGAGTTAACAGATGTGAATAATCTGCAGGACAGTACACAGTTAATCAGGAGTGACATCTGGAAGAGGTAATAGATGTGTATAGTCTGCAAGACATTACACAGACAATCAAGAGTGACATCTGGAAGAGGTAATAGACGTGTATAGTCTGCAAGATATTACACAGACAATCACGAGTGACATCTGGAAGAGTTAATAGATGTGTATTGTCTGCAGGACAGTACACAGTTGATCAGGAGTGACATCTGTAAGAGGTAATAGATGTGTATAGTCTGCAAGACATCACGCAGACAATCAGGAGTGACATCTGGAAGAGGTAATAGATGTGTATAGTCTGCATGAGAGTACACAGTTAAACAGGAGTGACATCTGGAAGAGGTAATGCATGTGTATAGTCTGCAAGACATTACACAGTCAATCAGGAGTGACATCTGGAAGAGGTAATAGATGTGCTTAGTCTGCAAGACTATACACAGACAATCAGGAGTGACATCTGGAAGAGGTAATAGAAGTGTACAGTCTGCAAAACATGACACAGATAATCAGGAGTGACATCTGGAAGAGGTAATATATGTGTGTAGTCCGACAGATATTATACAGATCAGCAGGAGTGACATCTGAAATAGGTAATAGATGTGTAAAGTCTGCAAGGCATTACACAGTCCATCAGGAGTGACATCTGGAAGAGGTAATAGATGTGTATAGTCTGCAAGAGATTACACAGAAAATCAGGACTGACATCTGGAAGAGGTAATAGATGTGTATAGTCTGCAAGGCATTGCACAGTCAATCAGGAGTGACATCTGAATGAGGTAGTAGATGTGTATAGTCTGCAAGACATTACACAGACAATCAGGAGTGACACCTGGAAGATTTAATAGATGTGAATAGTCTGCAGGACAGTACACAGTTAATCTGGAGTGACATCTGGAAGACTTAATAGATGTGAATAGTCTGCAAGACATTACACAGACAATCAAGAGTGACATCTGGAAGAGGTAATAGACGTGTATAGTCTGCAAGACATTACACACACAATCAGGGTGTGACATCAGGAAGAGGTAATAGATGTGTATAGTCTGCAAGGCATTACACAGACAATCAGGAGTGAAATCTGGGAGAGGTAATAGATGTGTATAGTCTGCATGACATTACACAGACCATCGGGAGTGACACCTGGAATAGTTTATCGACGTGAATCGTCTGCAGGACAGTACACAGTTAATCAGGAGTGACATCTGGAAGAGGTAATAGATGTGAATAGTCTGCAAGATATTACACAGACAATCAGGAGTGACATCTGGAAGAGGTAATAGATGTGTATAGTCTGCAAGATATTACACAGACAAACGGGAGTGACATCTGGAAGAAGTAATAGAAGTGTACAGTCTGCAAGTCATGACACAGATAATCAGGAGTGACATCTGGAACAGGTAATAGATGTGTATAGTCTGCAAGACATTACACAGTCAATCAGGAGTGACATCTGGAAGAGGTAATAGATGTGTTTAGTCTGCAAGACATTACACAGACAATCAGGAGTGACATCTGGAAGAGGTAATAGAAGTGTACAGTCTGCAAGTCATGACATAGATAATCAGGAGTGACATCTGGAAGAGGTAATAGATGTGTTTAGTCTGCAAGACATTACACAGACAATCAGGAGTGACATCTGGAAGAAGTAATAGACGTGTATAGTCTGAATGACATTACACAGACAATCAGGAGTCACATCTGGAAGAGGTAAGCGATGAGTATAGTCTGCAAGACATTGCACAGATAATCAGGAGTGACATCTGGAAGAGGTAATAGATGTGTATAGTCTGCAAGGCATTTCACAGACAAACTGGAGTAATATCTGGAAGAGGTTCTAGATGTGTATAGTCTGCAAGAAATTACACAGACAATCAGGAGTGACATCTAGAAGTAGAAATAGATGTGTATAGTCTGCAAGATATTGCACAGATAATCAGGAGTGAGATCTGGAAGAGGTAATAGATGTGTATTGTCTGCAAGACATTACACAGACAATCAGGAGTGACATCTGGAAGAGGTAATAGATGTGTATAGTCTGCAAGATATTACACAGACAATCAGGAGTGACATCTGGAAGAGGTAATAGATGTGTATGGTCTGCAAGACATTACACAGACAATCAGGAGTGAAATCTGAAAGAGGTTAGAGATGTGTATAGTCTGCAAGACATTACACAGACAATCAGGAGTGACATCTGGAAGAGGTAATAGATGTGTCTCGTCTGCAAGATATTACACAGATAATCAGGAGTGGCAACTCGAAGAGGTAATAGATGTGTATTGTCTGCAAGACATTACACAGACAACCAGGAGTGACATCTGGATGAGGTAATAGACGTGTATAGTCTGAATGACATTACACAGATAATCAGGAGTGACATCTGGAAGAGGTAATAGATGTGTTTAGTCTGCAAGACATTACACAGACAATCAGGAGTGACATCTGGAAGAGGTAATAGAAGTGTACAGTCTGCAAGTCATGACACAGAAAATCAGGAGTGACATCTGGAAGAGGTAATAGATGTGTATAGTCTGCAAGACATTACACAGTCAATCAGGAGTGACATCTGGAAGAGGTAATAGATGTGTTTAGTCTGCAAGACATTACACAGACAATCAGGAGTGACATCTGGAAGAGGTAATAGAAGTGTACAGTCTGCAAGTCATGACACAGATAATCAGGAGTGACATCTGGAAGAGGTAATAGATGTGTTTAGTCTGCAAGACATTACACAGACAATCAGGAGTGACATCTGGAAGAAGTAATAGACGTGTATAGTCTGAATGACATTACACAGACAATCAGGAGTCACATCTGGAAGAGGTAAGCGATGAGTATAGTCTGCAAGACATTGCACAGATAATAAGGAGTAACATCTGGAAGAGGTAATAGATGTGTATAGTCTGCAAGACATTACACAGTCAATCAGGAGTGACATCTGGAAGAGGTAATAGATGTGTTTAGTCTGCAAGACATTACACAGACAATCAGGAGTGACATCTGGAAGAGGTAATAGAAGTGTACAGTCTGCAAGTCATGACACAGATAATCAGGAGTGACATCTGGAAGAGGTAATAGATGTGTATAGTCTGCAAGACATTACACAGTCAATCAGCAGTGACATCTGGAAGAGGTAATAGATGTGTTTAGTCTGCAAGACATTACACAGACAATCAGGAGTGACATCTGGAAGAGGTAATAGATGTGTTTAGTCTGCAAGTCGTGACACAGATAATCAGGAGTGACATCTGGAAGAGGTAATAGATGTGTATAGTCTGGAAGACATTACACAGTCAATCAGGAGTGACATCTGGAAGAGGTAATAGAAGTGTACAGTCTGCAAGACATTACACAGACAATCAGGCGTGACTTCAGGAAGAGGTAATAGACGTGTATAGTCTGCAAGAAATTACACAGGCAAACAGGATGACATCTAGAAGAGGTAATAGATGTGTATTGTCTGCAAGACATTACATAGACAATCAGGAGTGAAATCTGGGAGAGGTAATAGATGTGTATAGTCTGCATGACATTACACAGACCATCGGGAGTGACACCTGGAATAGTTTATCGACGTGAATCGTCTGCAGGACAGTACACAGTTAATCAGGAGTGACATCTGGAAGAGGTAATAGATGTGAATAGTCTGCAAGATATTACACAGACAATCACGAGTGACATCTGGAAGAGGTAATAGATGTGTATAGTCTGCAAGATATTACACAGACAAACGGGAGTGACATCTGGAAGAAGTAATAGAAGTGTACAGTCTGCAAGTCATGACACAGATAATCAGGAGTGACATCTGGAAGAGGTAATAGATGTGTATAGTCTGCAAGACATTACACAGTCAATCAGGAGTGACATCTGGAAGAGGTAATAGATGTGTTTAGTCTGCAAGACATTACACAGACAATCAGGAGTGACATCTGGAAGAGGTAATAGAAGTGTACAGTCTGCAGGTCATGACACAGATAATCAGGAGTGACATCTGGAAGAGGTAATAGATGTGTATAGTCTGCAAGACATTACACAGTCAATCAGGAGTGACATCTGGAAGAGGTAATAGATGTGTTTAGTCTGCAAGACATTTCACAGACAATCAGGAGTGACATCTGGAAGAGGTAATAGATGTGTATAGTCTGCAAGATATTACACAGACAATCAGGAGCGAAATGTGGAAGAGGTAATAGATGTGTATAGTCTGCAAGACATTACACAGGCAATCAGGAGTGACTTCTGGAAGATTTAATGGATGTGTATAGTCTGCAAGACATTACAAAGACAATCAGTAGTGACAACTGGAAGAGGTAGTAGGTGTGTATAGTCTGCAAGACATTACACAGTCAATCAGGAGTGACATCTGAAAGAGGTAATAGGTGTGTATAGTCTGAAAGACCATACACAGACAATCAGGAGTGACATCTGGAAGAGTTAATGGATGTGTATAGTCTGCAGGACAGTACACAGTTAATCAGGACTGTCATCTGGAAGAGGTAATAGATGTGTAAAGTCTGCAAGAAATTACACAGTCAATCAGGCGTGACATCAGGAAGAGGTAATAGACGTGTGTAGTCTGCAAGATATTACACAGACAATCAGGAGTGACATCTGGAAGAGGTAGTAGATGTGTATTGCCTGTCAGACATTACACAGACAATCAGGAGTCACATCTGGAAGAGGTAATAGATGTGTATAGTCTGCAAGACATTACACAGACAATCAGGAGTGACATCTGGAAGAGGTAATAGATGTGCATCGTCTGCAAGATATTATACAGATAATCAGAAGTGACATCTGGAGGAGGTAATAGATGTGCATAGTCTGCAAGACATTACACAGACAATCAGGAGTGACATTTGGAAGTAGTATTAGATGTGTATAGTCCGCAAGACATTACACAGACAATCAGGAGTGACATCTGAAAGAGGTAATAGATGTGTATAGTCTGCAAGACATTACACAGTCAATCAGGAGTGACATCTGGAAGAGGTAATAGATGTGTTTAGTCTGCAAGACATTACACAGACAATCAGGAGTGACATCTGGAAGAGGTAATAGATGTGTTTCGTCTGCAAGACATTACACAGACATTCAGTAGTGACATCTGGAAGAGGTAATAAAAGTGTACAGTCTGCAAGTCATGACACAGATAATCAGGAGTGACATCTGGAAGAGTGAATAGATGTGTATAGTCTGCAAGACATTACACAGTCAATCAGGAGTGACATCTGGAAGAGGTAATAGATGTGTTTAGTCTGCAAGACATTACCTAGACAATCAGGAGTGACATCTGGAAGAGGTAATAGAAGTGTACAGTCTGCAAGTCATGACACAGATAATCAGGAGTGACATCTGGAAGAGGTAATAGATGTGTATAGTCTGCAAGACATTACACAGTCAATCAGGAGTGACATCTGGAAGAGGTAATAGATGTGTTTAGTCTGCAAGACATTACACAGACAATCAGGAGTGACATCTGGAAGAGGTAATAGAAGTGTACAGTCTGCAAGTCATGACACAGAAAATCAGGAGTGACATCTGGAAGAGGTAATAGATGTGTGTAGTCTGCAAGACATTACACAGTCAATCAGGAGTGACATCTGGAAGAGGTAATAGATGTGTTTAGTCTGCAAGACATTACACAGACAATCAGAAGTGACATCTGGAAGAGGTAATAGAAGTGTACAGTCTGCAAGTCATGACACAGATAATCAGGAGTGACACCTGGAAGAGGTAATAGATGTGTATAGTCTGCAAGACATTACACAGTCAATCAGGAGTGACATCTGGAAGAGGTAATAGATGTGTTTAGTCTGCAAGACATTACACAGACAATCAGGAGTGACATCTGGAAGAAGTAATAGAAGTGTACAGTCTGCAAGTCATGACACAGATAATCAGGAGTGACATCTGGAAGAGGTAATAGATGTGTATAGTCTGCAAGACATGACACAGATAATCAGGAGTGACATCTGGAAGAGGTAATAGTGTGTGTAGTCTGAAAGATATTATACAGATAAGCAGGAGTGACATCTGGAATAGGTAATAGATGTGTAAAGTCTGCAAGACATTACACAGTCCATCAGGAGTGACATCTGGAAGAGGTAATATATGAGTATAGTCTGAAAGATATTATACAGATAATCAGGAGTGAAAACTGGAAGAGGTAATAGATGTGTATAGTCTGCAAGAGATTACACAGAAAATCAGGACTGACATCTGGAAGAGGTAATAGATGTGTATAGTCTGCAAGGCATTGCACAGTCAATCAGGAGTGACATCTGAATGAGGTAATAGATGTGTATAGTCTGCAAGACATTACACAGACAATCAGGAGTGACACCTGGAAGATTTAATAGATGTGAATAGTCTGCAGGACAGTACACAGTTAATCAGGAGTGACATCTGGAAGAGGTAATAGATGTGTATAGTCTGCAAGACATTACACACACAATCATGGTGTGACATCAGGAAGAGGTAATAGATGTGTATAGTCTGCAAGATATTACACGGACAATCAAGAGTGACATCAGGAAGAGGTAATAGATGTGTATAGTCTGCAAGATATTACACAGACAATCAGGAGTGACATCTGGAAGAGTTATTAGATGTGTATAGTCTGCAGGACAGTACACAGTTAATCAGGAGTGACATCTGAAAGAGGTACTAGACGTGTATAGTCTGCAAGACATTACACAGACAATCAGGCGTGACATTAGGAAGAGGTAATAGACGTGTATCGTCTGCAAGATGTTACACAGACAATCACGAGTGACATCTGGAAGAGTTAATAGATGTGTATAGTGTGCAGGACAGTACACAGTTAATCAGGAGTGACATCTGGAAGAGGCAATACATGTGTATAGTCTGCAAGACATTACACAGTCAATCAGGAGTGACATCTGGAAGAGGTCATAGATGTGCTTAGTCTGCAAGACATTACACAGACAATCAGGAGTGACATCTGGAAGAGGTAATAGAAGTGTACAGCCTGCAAAACATGACACAGATAATCAGGAGTGACATCTGGAAGAGGTAATAGATGTGTGTAGTCTGAAAGATATTTTCCAGATAAGCAGGAGTGACATCTGGAATAGGTAATAGATGTGTATAGTCTGCAAGACATTACACAGTCCAGCAGGAGTGACAACTGGAAGAGGTAATATATGTGTATAGTCTGAAAGATATTATTCAGACAATCAGGAGTGAAATCTGGAAGAGGTAATAGATGTGTATAGTCTGCAAGATATTACACAGACAATCAGGAGTGAAATCTGGAATAGGTAATAGATGTGTATAGTCTGCAAGACATTACACAGTCCATCAGGAGTGACATCTGGAAGAGGTAATATATGTGTATAGTCTGAAAGATATTATTCAGATAATCAGGAGTGAAATCTGGAAGAGGTAATAGATGTGTATAGTCTGCAAGAGATTACACAGACAATCAGGAGTGACACTTGGAAGAGTTAATAGATGTGAATACTCTGCAGGACAGTACACAGTTAATCAGGAGTGACATCTGGAAGAGGTAATAGATGTGAATAGTCTGCAAGACATTACACAGTCAATCAAGAGTGACATCTGGAAGAGGTAATAGACGTGTATAGTCTGCAAGACATTACACACACACTCACAGTGTGACTTCAGGAAGAGGTAATAGATGTGTATAGTCTGCAAGATATTACACAGACAATCAGGAGTGACATCTGGAAGAGTTAATACATGTGTATAGTCTGCAGGACAGTACACAGTTAATCAGGAGTGACATCTGGAAGAGGTAATAGATGTGTAAAGTCTGCAAGACATTACACAGACAATCAGGAGTGACAAATGGAAGAGGTAATAGATGTGTATCGTCTGCAAGATATTGCACAGACAATCAGGAGTGACATCTGGAAGAGTTAATAGATGTGTATAGTCTGCAAGAGATTACACAGACAATCAGGAGTGACATCTGGAAGAGGTAAGAGACGTGTATAGTCTGCAAGACATTACACAGACAATCAGGTGTGACATCAGGAAGAGGTAATAGATGTGTATAGTCTGCAAGACATCACACAGACAATCAGGAGTGACATCTGGAAGAGGTAATAGAGGTGTATAGACTGCAAGACATTACACAGGCAATGAGGAGTGACGTCTGGAAGAGGTAATAGATGTGTATAGTCTGCAATACATTACACAGTCAATCCGGAGTGACATCTGGAAGAGGTAATAGATGTATTTAGTCTGCAAGATATTGTACAGACAATCAAGAGTGACATCTGGAAGAGGTAATAGATGTTTATAGTCTACAAGACATGACACAGATAATCATGAGTGACATGTGGAAAAGGTAATAGATGTGTATAGTCTGCAAGACATTACACAGACAATCAGGAGTGACATCTGGAAGAGGTAATAGATGTGTAAAGTCTGGAAGATATTAAACATATAATCAGGAGTGACAACTGGAAGAGGTAATAGATGTGTATAGTGTGCAAGACATTACACAGGCAATCAGTAGTGACATCTGGAAGAGGCAATAGATGTGTATAGTCTGCAAGATATTACACAGACAAACAGGAGTGACACCTGGAAGAGGTAATAGATGTGTATAGTCTGCAAGAGATTAAACAGACAATCAGGAGTAACATCTGGAAGAGGTAATAGATGTGTATAGTCTGCAAGACATTACACAGACAATCAGGTGTGACATCAGGAAGAGGTAATATACGTGTATAGTCTGCATGATATTACACAGACAATCAGGAGTGAAATCTGGAAGAGGTAATAGATGTCTATCGTCTGCAAGACATTACACAGACAATGATGAGTGACATCTGGAATACGTAATAGATGTGTATAGTCTGCAAGACATTACACAGACAATCAGGAGTGACATCTGGAAGAGGAAATAGATGTGCATAGTCTGCAAGATATTATACAGATAATCAGGAGTGACATCTGAAAGAGGTAATAGATGTGTATAGTCTGCAAGACATTACACAGTCCATCAGGAGTGACATCTGGAAGAGGTAATAGATGTGTATAGCCTGCAAGACTTTACACAGATAATCAGGAGTGACATCTGGAAGAGGTCATAGATGTGCTTAGTCTGCAAGACATTACACAGACAATCAGGAGTGACATCTGGAAGAGGTAATAGAAGTGTACAGCCTGCAAAACATGACACAGATAATCAGGAGTGACATCTGGAAGAGGTAATAGATGTGTGTAGTCTGAAAGATATTTTCCAGATAAGCAGGAGTGACATCTGGAATAGGTAATAGATGTGTATAGTCTGCAAGACATTACACAGTCCATCAGGAGTGACATCTGGAAGAGGTAATATATGTGTATAGTCTGAAAGATATTATTCAGATAATCAGGAGTGAAATCTGGAAGAGGTAATAGATGTGTATAGTCTGCAAGAGATTACACAGACAATCAGGAGTGACACCTGGAAGAGTTAATAGATGTGAATACTCTGCAGGACAGTACACAGTTAATCAGGAGTGACATCTGGAAGAGGTAATAGATGTGAATAGTCTGCAAGACCTTACACAGTCAATCAAGAGTGACATCTGGAAGAGGTAATAGACGTGTATTGTCTGCAAGACATTACACACACACTCACGGTGTGACTTCAGGAAGAGGTAATAGATGTGTATAGTCTGCAAGATATTACACAGACAATCAGGAGTGAAATCTGGAATAGGTAATAGATGTGTATAGTCTGCAAGACATTACACAGTCCATCAGGAGTGATATCTGGAAGAGGTAATATATGTGTATAGTCTGAAAGATATTATTCAGATAATCAGGAGTGAAATCTGGAAGAGGTAATAGATGTGTATAGTCTGCAAGAGATTACACAGACAATCAGGAGTGACACCTGGAAGAGTTAATAGATGTGAATAGTCTGCAAGACATTACACAGTCAATCAAGAGTGACATCTGGAAGAGGTAATAGACGTGTATTGTCTGCAAGACATTACACACACACTCACGGTGTGACTTCAGGAAGAGGTAATAGATGTGTATAGTCTGCAAGATATTACACAGACAATCAGGAGTGACATCTGGAAGAGTTAATACATGTGTATAGTCTGCAGGACAGTACACAGTTAATCAGGAGTGACATCTGGAAGAGGTAATAGATGTGTAAAGTCTGCAAGACATTACACAGACAATCAGGAGTGACATCTGGAAGAGGTAATAGATGTGTATCGTCTGCAAGATATTGCACAGACAATCAGGAGTGACATCTGGAAGAGTTAATAGATGTGTATAGTCTGCAAGAGATTACACAGACAATCAGGAGTGACATCTGGAAGAGGTAATAGATGTGTATAGTCTGCAAGACATTACACAGTCCATCAGGAGTGACATCTGGAAGAGGTAATAGATGTGTATAGCCTGCAAGACTTTACACAGATAATCAGGAGTGACATCTGGAAGAGGTCATAGATGTGCTTAGTCTGCAAGACATTACACAGACAATCAGGAGTGACATCTGGAAGAGGTAATAGAAGTGTACAGCCTGCAAAACATGACACAGATAATCAGGAGTGACATCTGGAAGAGGTAATAGATGTGTGTAGTCTGAAAGATATTTTCCAGATAAGCAGGAGTGACATCTGGAATAGGTAATAGATGTGTATAGTCTGCAAGACATTACACAGTCCATCAGGAGTGACATCTGGAAGAGGTAATATATGTGTATAGTCTGAAAGATATTATTCAGATAACCAGGAGTGAAATCTGGAAGAGGTAATAGATGTGTATAGTCTGCAAGATATTACACAGACAATCAGGAGTGAAATCTGGAATAGGTAATAGATGTGTATAGTCTGCAAGACATTACACAGTCCATCAGGAGTGACATCTGGAAGAGGTAATATATGTGTATAGTCTGAAAGATATTATTCAGATAATCAGGAGTGAAATCTGGAAGAGGTAATAGATGTGTATAGTCTGCAAGAGATTACACAGACAATCAGGAGTGACACCTGGAAGAGTTAATAGATGTGAATACTCTGCAGGACAGTACACAGTTAATCAGGAGTGACATCTGGAAGAGGTAATAGATGTGAATAGTCTGCAAGACATTACACAGTCAATCAAGAGTGACATCTGGAAGAGGTAATAGACGTGTATTGTCTGCAAGACATTACACACACACTCACGGTGTGACTTCAGGAAGAGGTAATAGATGTGTATAGTCTGCAAGATATTACACAGACAATCAGGAGTGACATCTGGAAGAGTTAATACATGTGTATAGTCTGCAGGACAGTACACAGTTAATCAGGAGTGACATCTGGAAGAGGTAATAGATGTGTAAAGTCTGCAAGACATTACACAGACAATCAGGAGTGACATCTGGAAGAGGTAATAGATGTGTATCGTCTGCAAGATATTGCACAGACAATCAGGAGTGACATCTGGAAGAGTTAATAGATGTGTATAGTCTGCAAGAGATTACACAGACAATCAGGAGTGACATCTGGAAGAGGTAAGAGACGTGTATAGTCTGCAAGACATTACACAGACAATCAGGTGTGACATCAGGAAGAGGTAATAGATGTGTATAGTCTGCAAGACATCACACAGACAATCAGGAGTGACATCTGGAAGAGGTAATAGATGTGTATAGACTGCAAGACATTACACAGGCAATGAGGAGTGACGTCTGGAAGAGGTAATAGATGTGTATAGTCTGCAAGACATTACACAGTCAATCAGGAGTGACATCTGGAAGAGGTAATAGATGTATTTAGTCTGCAAGATATTGTACAGACAATCAAGAGTGACATCTGGAAGAGGTAATAGATGTGTATAGTCTACAAGACATGACACAGATAATCATGAGTGACATGTGGAAAAGGTAATAGATGTGTATAGTCTGCAAGACATTACACAGACAATCAGGAGTGACATCTGGAAGAGGTAATAGATGTGTATAGTCTGGAAGATATTAAACATATAATCAGGAGTGACAACTGGAAGAGGTAATAGATGTGTATAGTGTGCAAGACATTACACAGGCAATCAGTAGTGACATCTGGAAGAGGCAATAGATGTGTATAGTCTGCAAGATATTACACAGACAAACAGGAGTGACACCTGGAAGAGGTAATAGATGTGTATAGTCTGCAAGAGATTAAACAGACAATCAGGAGTGACATCTGGAAGAGGTAATAGATGTGTATAGTCTGCAAGACATTACACAGACAATCAGGTGTGACATCAGGAAGAGGTAATATACGTGTATAGTCTGCATGATATTACACAGACAATCAGGAGTGAAATCTGGAAGAGGTAATAGATGTCTATCGTCTGCAAGACATTACACAGACAATGAGGAGTGACATCTGGAAGACGTAATAGATGTGTATAGTCTGCAAGACATTACACAGACAATCAGGAGTGACATCTGCAAGAGGAAATAGATGTGCATAGTCTGCAAGATATTATACAGATAATCAGGAGTGACATCTGAAAGAGGTAATAGATGTGTATAGTCTGCAAGACATTACACAGTCCATCAGGAGTGACATCTGGAAGAGGTAATAGATGTGTATAGCCTGCAAGACTTTACACAGATAATCAGGAGTGACATTTGGAAGAGCTAATAGATGTGTATAGTCTGCAAGAAATTACACAGACAATCAGGAGTGACCTCTGGAAGAGGTAATAGATGTGTATAGTCTGCAAGACATTATTCTGACAATCAGGAGTAAAATCTGGAAGAGGTAATAGATGTGTATAGTCTGCAAGAATTTACACAGACAATCAGGAGTGACATCTGAAAGAGATAATAGAAGTGTATAGTCTGCAAGACATTACACAGACAATCAGGAGTGACATCTGGAAGAGGTAATAGATGTGTATAGTTGAAAGATATTCTACAGAAAATCAGGAGTGACATCTGGAAGAGGTAATAAATGTGTATACTCTGCAAGACATTACACAGTCCATCAGGAGTGACATCCGGAAGTGGTAATAGATGTGGATAGTCTGCAAGACATTACACAGGCAATCAGGAGTGACATCTGGAAGAGGTAATAGATGTGTATTCTCTGCAAGAAATTACATAGACAATCAGGAGTGAAATCGGGGAGAGGTAATAGATGTGTATAGTCTGCATGTCATTACACAGACAATCAGGAGTGACATCTGGAAGAGGTAATAGATGTGTATAGACTACAAGACATTACACAGTTAATCAGGAGTGACATCTGGAATAGGTAATAGATGTGTATAGTCTGAAAGATATTATACAGATAATCAGGAGTGAAATCTGGAAGAGGTAATAGATGTGTATAGTCTGCTAGAGATTACACAGAAAATCAGGACTGACATCTGGAAGAGGTAATAGATGTGTATAGTCTGCAAGACATTACACAGACAATCAGGAGTGACATCTGGAAGAGGTAATAGATGTGTATAGTCTGCAAGACATTACACAGACAATCAGGTGTGACATCAGGAAGAGGTAATATACGTGTATAGTCTGCATGATATTACACAGACAATCAGGAGTGAAATCTGGAAGAGGTAATAGATGTCTATCGTCTGCAAGACATTACACAGACAATGAGGAGTGACATCTGGAAGACGTAATAGATGTGTATAGTCTGCAAGACATTACACAGACAATCAGGAGTGACATCTGGAAGAGGAAATAGATGTGCATAGTCTGCAAGATATTATACAGATAATCAGGAGTGACATCTGAAAGAGGTAATAGATGTGTATAGTCTGCAAGACATTACACAGTCCATCAGGAGTGACATCTGGAAGAGATAATTGAAGTGTATAGTCTGCAAGACATTACACAGACAATCAGGAGTGACATCTGGAAGAGGTAATAGATGTGTATAGTTGAAAGATATTCTACAGAAAATCAGGAGTGACATCTGGAAGAGGTAATAAATGTGTATAGTCTGCAAGACATTACACAGTCCATCAGGAGTGACATCCGGAAGTGGTAATAGATGTGGATAGTCTGCAAGACATTACACAGGCAATCAGGAGTGACATCTGGAAGAGGTAATAGATGTGTATTCTCTGCAAGAAATTACATAGACAATCAGGAGTGAAATCGGGGAGAGGTAATAGATGTGTATAGTCTGCATGTCATTACACAGACAATCAGGAGTGACATCTGGAAGAGGTAATAGATGTGTATAGACTACAAGACATTACACAGTTAATCAGGAGAGACATCTGGAAGAGGTAATAGATGTGTATAGTCTGAAAGATATTATACAGATAATCAGGAGTGAAATCTGGAAGAGGTAATAGATGTGTATAGTCTGCAAGAGATTACACAGAAAATCAGGACTGACATCTGGAAGAGGTAATAGATGTGTATAGTCTGCAAGACATTACACAGACAATGAGGAGCGAAATCTGGAAGAGGTAATAGATGTATATTGTCTGCAAGAATTTACACAGACAATCAGGAGTGACATCTGAAAGAGGTAATAGATGTGTATCGTTGAAAGATATCATACAGATAATCAGGAGTGACATCTTGTAGAGGTAATAGATGCGGATAGTCTGCAAGGCATTACACAGTCCATTAGGAGTGATATCTGGAAGAGGTAATAGATGTGTGTAGTCTGCAAGACATTACACAGACAATCAGGAGTGACATCTGGAAGAGGTAATAGACGTGTATCGTCTGCAAGAAATTAGACAAACAATCAGGAGTGACACCTGAAAGAGGTAATAGATGCGTATAGTCTGCAAGACATTACACAGACAATCAGGGTGTGACATCAGGAAGAGGTAATAGATGTGTATAGTCTGCAAGATATTACACGGACAATCAAGAGTGACATCAGGAAGAGGTAATAGATGTGTATAGTCTGCAAGATATTACACAGACAATCAGGAGTGACATCTGGAAGAGTTATTAGATGTGTATAGTCTGCAGGACAGTACACAGTTAATCAGGAGTGACATCTGAAAGAGGTACTAGACGTGTATAGTCTGCAAGACATTACACAGACAATCAGGCGTGACATTAGGAAGAGGTAATAGACGTGTATCGTCTGCAAGATGTTACACAGACAATCACGAGTGACATCTGGAAGAGTTAATAGATGTGTATAGTGTGCAGGACAGTACACAGTTAATCAGGAGTGACATCTGGAAGAGGCAATACATGTGTATAGTCTGCAAGACATTACACAGTCAATCAGGAGTGACATCTGGAAGAGGTCATAGATGTGCTTAGTCTGCAAGACATTACACAGACAATCAGGAGTGACATCTGGAAGAGGTAATAGAAGTGTACAGCCTGCAAAACATGACACAGATAATCAGGAGTGACATCTGGAAGAGGTAATAGATGTGTGTAGTCTGAAAGATATTTTCCAGATAAGCAGGAGTGACATCTGGAATAGGTAATAGATGTGTATAGTCTGCAAGACATTACACAGTCCAGCAGGAGTGACAACTGGAAGAGGTAATATATGTGTATAGTCTGAAAGATATTATTCAGACAATCAGGAGTGAAATCTGGAAGAGGTAATAGATGTGTATAGTCTGCAAGATATTACACAGACAATCAGGAGTGAAATCTGGAATAGGTAATAGATGTGTATAGTCTGCAAGACATTACACAGTCCATCAGGAGTGACATCTGGAAGAGGTAATATATGTGTATAGTCTGAAAGATATTATTCAGATAATCAGGAGTGAAATCTGGAAGAGGTAATAGATGTGTATAGTCTGCAAGAGATTACACAGACAATCAGGAGTGACACCTGGAAGAGTTAATAGATGTGAATACTCTGCAGGACAGTACACAGTTAATCAGGAGTGACATCTGGAAGAGGTAATAGATGTGAATAGTCTGCAAGACATTACACAGTCAATCAAGAGTGACATCTGGAAGAGGTAATAGACGTGTATAGTCTGCAAGACATTACACACACACTCACGGTGTGACTTCAGGAAGAGGTAATAGATGTGTATAGTCTGCAAGATATTACACAGACAATCAGGAGTGACATCTGGAAGAGTTAATACATGTGTATAGTCTGCAGGACAGTACACAGTTAATCAGGAGTGACATCTGGAAGAGGTAATAGATGTGTAAAGTCTGCAAGACATTACACAGACAATCAGGAGTGACATCTGGAAGAGGTAATAGATGTGTATCGTCTGCAAGATATTGCACAGACAATCAGGAGTGACATCTGGAAGAGTTAATAGATGTGTATAGTCTGCAAGAGATTACACAGACAATCAGGAGTGACATCTGGAAGACGTAAGAGACGTGTATAGTCTGCAAGACATTACACAGACAATCAGGTGTGACATCAGGAAGAGGTAATAGATGTGTATAGTCTGCAAGACATCACACAGACAATCAGGAGTGACATCTGGAAGAGGTAATAGAGGTGTATAGACTGCAAGACATTACACAGGCAATGAGGAGTGACGTCTGGAAGAGGTAATAGATGTGTATAGTCTGCAATACATTACACAGTCAATCAGGAGTGACATCTGGAAGAGGTAATAGATGTATTTAGTCTGCAAGATATTGTACAGACAATCAAGAGTGACATCTGGAAGAGGTAATAGATGTTTATAGTCTACAAGACATGACACAGATAATCATGAGTGACATGTGGAAAAGGTAATAGATGTGTATAGTCTGCAAGACATTACACAGACAATCAGGAGTGACATCTGGAAGAGGTAATAGATGTGTAAAGTCTGGAAGATATTAAACATATAATCAGGAGTGACAACTGGAAGAGGTAATAGATGTGTATAGTGTGCAAGACATTACACAGGCAATCAGTAGTGACATCTGGAAGAGGCAATAGATGTGTATAGTCTGCAAGATATTACACAGACAAACAGGAGTGACACCTGCAAGAGGTAATAGATGTGTATAGTCTGCAAGAGATTAAACAGACAATCAGGAGTGACATCTGGAAGAGGTAATAGATGTGTATAGTCTGCAAGACATTACACAGACAATCAGGTGTGACATCAGGAAGAGGTAATATACGTGTATAGTCTGCATGATATTACACAGACAATCAGGAGTGAAATCTGGAAGAGGTAATAGATGTCTATCGTCTGCAAGACATTACACAGACAATGAGGAGTGACATCTGGAATACGTAATAGATGTGTATAGTCTGCAAGACATTACACAGACAATCAGGAGTGACATCTGGAAGAGGAAATAGATGTGCATAGTCTGCAAGATATTATACAGATAATCAGGAGTGACATCTGAAAGAGGTAATAGATGTGTATAGTCTGCAAGACATTACACAGTCCATCAGGAGTGACATCTGGAAGAGGTAATAGATGTGTATAGCCTGCAAGACTTTACACAGATAATCAGGAGTGACATCTGGAAGAGGTCATAGATGTGCTTAGTCTGCAAGACATTACACAGACAATCAGGAGTGACATCTGGAAGAGGTAATAGAAGTGTACAGCCTGCAAAACATGACACAGATAATCAGGAGTGACATCTGGAAGAGGTAATAGATGTGTGTAGTCTGAAAGATATTTTCCAGATAAGCAGGAGTGACATCTGGAATAGGTAATAGATGTGTATAGTCTGCAAGACATTACACAGTCCATCAGGAGTGACATCTGGAAGAGGTAATATATGTGTATAGTCTGAAAGATATTATTCAGATAACCAGGAGTGAAATCTGGAAGAGGTAATAGATGTGTATAGTCTGCAAGATATTACACAGACAATCAGGAGTGAAATCTGGAATAGGTAATAGATGTGTATAGTCTGCAAGACATTACACAGTCCATCAGGAGTGACATCTGGAAGAGGTAATATATGTGTATAGTCTGAAAGATATTATTCAGATAATCAGGAGTGAAATCTGGAAGAGGTAATAGATGTGTATAGTCTGCAAGAGATTACACAGACAATCAGGAGTGACACCTGGAAGAGTTAATAGATGTGAATACTCTGCAGGACAGTACACAGTTAATCAGGAGTGACATCTGGAAGAGGTAATAGATGTGAATAGTCTGCAAGACATTACACAGTCAATCAAGAGTGACATCTGGAAGAGGTAATAGACGTGTATTGTCTGCAAGACATTACACACACACTCACGGTGTGACTTCAGGAAGAGGTAATAGATGTGTATAGTCTGCAAGATATTACACAGACAATCAGGAGTGAAATCTGGAATAGGTAATAGATGGGTATAGTCTGCAAGACATTACACAGTCCATCAGGAGTGACATCTGGAAGAGGTAATATATGTGTATAGTCTGAAAGATATTATTCAGATAATCAGGAGTGAAATCTGGAAGAGGTAATAGATGTGTATAGTCTGCAAGAGATTACACAGACAATCAGGAGTGACACCTGGAAGAGTTAATAGATGTGAATACTCTGCAGGACAGTACACAGTTAATCAGGAGTGACATCTGGAAGAGGTAATAGATGTGAATAGTCTGCAAGACATTACACAGTCAATCAAGAGTGACATCTGGAAGAGGTAATAGACGTGTATTGTCTGCAAGACATTACACACACACTCACGGTGTGACTTCAGGAAGAGGTAATAGATGTGTATAGTCTGCAAGATATTACACAGACAATCAGGAGTGACATCTGGAAGAGTTAATACATGTGTATAGTCTGCAGGACAGTACACAGTTAATCAGGAGTGACATCTGGAAGAGGTAATAGATGTGTAAAGTCTGCAAGACAGTACACAGACAATCAGGAGTGACATCTGGAAGAGGTAATAGATGTGTATCGTCTGCAAGATATTGCACAGACAATCAGGAGTGACATCTGGAAGAGTTAATAGATGTGTATAGTCTGCAAGAGATTACACAGACAATCAGGAGTGACATCTGGAAGACGTAAGAGACGTGTATAGTCTGCAAGACATTACACAGACAATCAGGTGTGACATCAGGAAGAGGTAATAGATGTGTATAGTCTGCAAGACATCACACAGACAATCAGGAGTGACATCTGGAAGAGGTAATAGAGGTGTATAGACTGCAAGACATTACACAGGCAATGAGGAGTGACGTCTGGAAGAGGTAATAGATGTGTATAGTCTGCAATACATTACACAGTCAATCAGGAGTGACATCTGGAAGAGGTAATAGATGTATTTAGTCTGCAAGATATTGTACAGACAATCAAGAGTGACATCTGGAAGAGGTAATAGATGTTTATAGTCTACAAGACATGACACAGATAATCATGAGTGACATGTGGAAAAGGTAATAGATGTGTATAGTCTGCAAGACATTACACAGACAATCAGGAGTGACATCTGGAAGAGGTAATAGATGTGTAAAGTCTGGAAGATATTAAACATATAATCAGGAGTGACAACTGGAAGAGGTAATAGATGTGTCTCGTGTGCAAGACATTACACAGGCAATCAGTAGTGACATCTGGAAGAGGCAATAGATGTGTATAGTCTGCAAGATATTACACAGACAAACAGGAGTGACACCTGCAAGAGGTAATAGATGTGTATAGTCTGCAAGAGATTAAACAGACAATCAGGAGTGACATCTGGAAGAGGTAATAGATGTGTATAGTCTGCAAGACATTACACAGACAATCAGGTGTGACATCAGGAAGAGGTAATATACGTGTATAGTCTGCATGATATTACACAGACAATCAGGAGTGAAATCTGGAAGAGGTAATAGATGTCTATCGTCTGCAAGACATTACACAGACAATGAGGAGTGACATCTGGAAGACGTAATAGATGTGTATAGTCTGCAAGACATTACACAGACAATCAGGAGTGACATCTGGAAGAGGAAATAGATGTGCATAGTCTGCAAGATATTATACAGATAATCAGGAGTGACATCTGAAAGAGGTAATAGATGTGTATAGTCTGCAAGACATTACACAGTCCATCAGGAGTGACATCTGGAAGAGGTAATAGATGTGTATAGCCTGCAAGACTTTACACAGATAATCAGGAGTGACATCTGGAAGAGGTCATAGATGTGCTTAGTCTGCAAGACATTACACAGACAATCAGGAGTGACATCTGGAAGAGGTAATAGAAGTGTACAGCCTGCAAAACATGACACAGATAATCAGGAGTGACATCTGGAAGAGGTAATAGATGTGTGTAGTCTGAAAGATATTTTCCAGATAAGCAGGAGTGACATCTGGAATAGGTAATAGATGTGTATAGTCTGCAAGACATTACACAGTCCATCAGGAGTGACATCTGGAAGAGGTAATATATGTGTATAGTCTGAAAGATATTATTCAGATAACCAGGAGTGAAATCTGGAAGAGGTAATAGATGTGTATAGTCTGCAAGATATTACACAGACAATCAGGAGTGAAATCTGGAATAGGTAATAGATGTGTATAGTCTGCAAGACATTACACAGTCCATCAGGAGTGACATCTGGAAGAGGTAATATATGTGTATAGTCTGAAAGATATTATTCAGATAATCAGGAGTGAAATCTGGAAGAGGTAATAGATGTGTATAGTCTGCAAGAGATTACACAGACAATCAGGAGTGACACCTGGAAGAGTTAATAGATGTGAATACTCTGCAGGACAGTACACAGTTAATCAGGAGTGACATCTGGAAGAGGTAATAGATGTGAATAGTCTGCAAGACATTACACAGTCAATCAAGAGTGACATCTGGAAGAGGTAATAGACGTGTATTGTCTGCAAGACATTACACACACACTCACGGTGTGACTTCAGGAAGAGGTAATAGATGTGTATAGTCTGCAAGATATTACACAGACAATCAGGAGTGACATCTGGAAGAGTTAATACATGTGTATAGTCTGCAGGACAGTACACAGTTAATCAGGAGTGACATCTGGAAGAGGTAATAGATGTGTAAAGTCTGCAAGACATTACACAGACAATCAGGAGTGACATCTGGAAGAGGTAATAGATGTGTATCGTCTGCAAGATATTGCACAGACAATCAGGAGTGACATCTGGAAGAGTTAATAGATGTGTATAGTCTGCAAGAGATTACACAGACAATCAGGAGTGACATCTGGAAGAGGTAAGAGACGTGTATAGTCTGCAAGACATTACACAGACAATCAGGTGTGACATCAGGAAGAGGTAATAGATGTGTATAGTCTGCAAGACATCACACAGACAATCAGGAGTGACATCTGGAAGAGGTAATAGATGTGTATAGACTGCAAGACATTACACAGGCAATGAGGAGTGACGTCTGGAAGAGGTAATAGATGTGTATAGTCTGCAAGACATTACACAGTCAATCAGGAGTGACATCTGGAAGAGGTAATAGATGTATTTAGTCTGCAAGATATTGTACAGACAATCAAGAGTGACATCTGGAAGAGGTAATAGATGTGTATAGTCTACAAGACATGACACAGATAATCATGAGTGACATGTGGAAAAGGTAATAGATGTGTATAGTCTGCAAGACATTACACAGACAATCAGGAGTGACATCTGGAAGAGGTAATAGATGTGTATAGTCTGGAAGATATTAAACATATAATCAGGAGTGACAACTGGAAGAGGTAATAGATGTGTATAGTGTGCAAGACATTACACAGGCAATCAGTAGTGACATCTGGAAGAGGCAATAGATGTGTATAGTCTGCAAGATATTACACAGACAAACAGGAGTGACACCTGGAAGAGGTAATAGATGTGTATAGTCTGCAAGAGATTAAACAGACAATCAGGAGTGACATCTGGAAGAGGTAATAGATGTGTATAGTCTGCAAGACATTACACAGACAATCAGGTGTGACATCAGGAAGAGGTAATATACGTGTATAGTCTGCATGATATTACACAGACAATCAGGAGTGAAATCTGGAAGAGGTAATAGATGTCTATCGTCTGCAAGACATTACACAGACAATGAGGAGTGACATCTGGAAGACGTAATAGATGTGTATAGTCTGCAAGACATTACACAGACAATCAGGAGTGACATCTGCAAGAGGAAATAGATGTGCATAGTCTGCAAGATATTATACAGATAATCAGGAGTGACATCTGAAAGAGGTAATAGATGTGTATAGTCTGCAAGACATTACACAGTCCATCAGGAGTGACATCTGGAAGAGGTAATAGATGTGTATAGCCTGCAAGACTTTACACAGATAATCAGGAGTGACATTTGGAAGAGCTAATAGATGTGTATAGTCTGCAAGAAATTACACAGACAATCAGGAGTGACCTCTGGAAGAGGTAATAGATGTGTATAGTCTGCAAGACATTATTCTGACAATCAGGAGCAAAATCTGGAAGAGGTAATAGATGTGTATAGTCTGCAAGAATTTACACAGACAATCAGGAGTGACATCTGAAAGAGATAATAGAAGTGTATAGTCTGCAAGACATTACACAGACAATCAGGAGTGACATCTGGAAGAGGTAATAGATGTGTATAGTTGAAAGATATTCTACAGAAAATCAGGAGTGACATCTGGAAGAGGTAATAAATGTGTATACTCTGCAAGACATTACACAGTCCATCAGGAGTGACATCCGGAAGTGGTAATAGATGTGGATAGTCTGCAAGACATTACACAGGCAATCAGGAGTGACATCTGGAAGAGGTAATAGATGTGTATTCTCTGCAAGAAATTACATAGACAATCAGGAGTGAAATCGGGGAGAGGTAATAGATGTGTATAGTCTGCATGTCATTACACAGACAATCAGGAGTGACATCTGGAAGAGGTAATAGATGTGTATAGACTACAAGACATTACACAGTTAATCAGGAGTGACATCTGGAATAGGTAATAGATGTGTATAGTCTGAAAGATATTATACAGATAATCAGGAGTGAAATCTGGAAGAGGTAATAGATGTGTATAGTCTGCTAGAGATTACACAGAAAATCAGGACTGACATCTGGAAGAGGTAATAGATGTGTATAGTCTGCAAGACATTACACAGACAATCAGGAGTGACATCTGGAAGAGGTAATAGATGTGTATAGTCTGCAAGACATTACACAGACAATCAGGTGTGACATCAGGAAGAGGTAATATACGTGTATAGTCTGCATGATATTACACAGACAATCAGGAGTGAAATCTGGAAGAGGTAATAGATGTCTATCGTCTGCAAGACATTACACAGACAATGAGGAGTGACATCTGGAAGACGTAATAGATGTGTATAGTCTGCAAGACATTACACAGACAATCAGGAGTGACATCTGGAAGAGGAAATAGATGTGCATAGTCTGCAAGATATTATACAGATAATCAGGAGTGACATCTGAAAGAGGTAATAGATGTGTATAGTCTGCAAGACATTACACAGTCCATCAGGAGTGACATCTGGAAGAGATAATAGAAGTGTATAGTCTGCAAGACATTACACAGACAATCAGGAGTGACATCTGGAAGAGGTAATAGATGTGTATAGTTGAAAGATATTCTACAGAAAATCAGGAGTGACATCTGGAAGAGGTAATAAATGTGTATAGTCTGCAAGACATTACACAGTCCATCAGGAGTGACATCCGGAAGTGGTAATAGATGTGGATAGTCTGCAAGACATTACACAGGCAATCAGGAGTGACATCTGGAAGAGGTAATAGATGTGTATTCTCTGCAAGAAATTACATAGACAATCAGGAGTGAAATCGGGGAGAGGTAATAGATGTGTATAGTCTGCATGTCATTACACAGACAATCAGGAGTGACATCTGGAAGAGGTAATAGATGTGTATAGACTACAAGACATTACACAGTTAATCAGGAGAGACATCTGGAAGAGGTAATAGATGTGTATAGTCTGAAAGATATTATACAGATAATCAGGAGTGAAATCTGGAAGAGGTAATAGATGTGTATAGTCTGCAAGAGATTACACAGAAAATCAGGACTGACATATGGAAGAGGTAATAGATGTGTATAGTCTGCAAGACATTACACAGACAATGAGGAGCGAAATCTGGAAGAGGTAATAGATGTATATTGTCTGCAAGAATTTACACAGACAATCAGGAGTGACATCTGAAAGAGGTAATAGATGTGTATCGTTGAAAGATATCATACAGATAATCAGGAGTGACATCTTGTAGAGGTAATAGATGCGGATAGTCTGCAAGGCATTACACAGTCCATTAGGAGTGATATCTGGAAGAGGTAATAGATGTGTGTAGTCTGCAAGACATTACACAGACAATCAGGAGTGACATCTGGAAGAGGTAATAGACGTGTATCGTCTGCAAGAAATTAGACAAACAATCAGGAGTGACACCTGAAAGAGGTAATAGATGCGTATAGTCTGCAAGACATTACACAGACAATCAGGAGTGACATCTGGAAGAGTTAATACATGTGTATAGTCTGCAGGACAGTACACAGTTAATCAGGAGTGACATCTGGAAGAGGTAATAGATGTGTAAAGTCTGCAAGACATTAAACAGACAATCAGGAGTGACATCTGGAAGAGGTAATAGATGTGTATCGTCTGCAAGATATTGCACAGACAATCAGTAGTGACATCTGGAAGAGTTAAAAGATGTGTATAGTCTGCAAGAGATTACACAGACAATCAGGAGTGACATCTGGAAGAGGTAAGAGACGTGTATAGTCTGCAAGACATTACACAGACAATCAGGTGTGACATCAGGAAGAGGTAATAGATGTGTATAGTCTGCAAGACATTACACAGACAATCAGGAGTGACATCTGGAAGAGGTAATAGATGTTTATAGACTGCAAGACATTACACAGGCAATGAGGAGTGACGTCTGGAAGAGGTAATAGATGTGTATAGTCTGCAAGACATTACACAGTCAATCAGGAGTGACATCTGGAAGAGGTAATAGATTTATTTAGTCTGCAAGATATTGTACAGACAATCAAGAGTGACATCTGGAAGAGGTGATAGATGTGTATAGTCTACAAGACATGACACAGATAATCATGAGTGACATGTGGAAAAGGTAATAGATGTGTATAGTCTGCAAGACATTACACAGACAATCAGGAGTGACATCTGGAAGAGGTAATAGATGTGTATAGTCTGGAAGATATTAAACATATAATCAGGAGTGACAACTGGAAGAGTTAATAGATGTGTATAGTGTGCAAGACATTACACAGGCAATCAGTAGTGACATCTGGAAGAGGCAATAGATGTGTATAGTCTGCAAGACATTACACAGACAATCAGGAGTGACATCTGGAAGAGGTAATAGACGTGTATCGTCTGCAAGAAATTAGACAAACAATCAGGAGTGACACCTGAAAGAGGTAATAGATGCGTATAGTCTGCAAGACATTACACAGACAATCAGGAATGAAATCTCGAAGAGGTAATCGATGTGAACTGTCTGCAAGACATTACACAGACAATCAGGAGTGACATCTGGAAGAGGTAATAGAAGTGTACAGTCTGCAAGACATGACACAGATAATCAGGAGTGACATCTGGAAGAGATAATAGAAGTGTATAGTCTGCAAGACATTACACAGACAATCAGGAGTGACATCTGGAAGAGGTAATAGATGTTTATAGACTGCAAGACATTACACAGGCAATGAGGAGTGACGTCTGGAAGAGGTAATAGATGTGTATAGTCTGCAAGACATTACACAGTCAATCAGGAGTGACATCTGGAAGAGGTAATAGATGTATTTAGTCTGCAAGATATTGTACAGACAATCAAGAGTGACATCTGGAAGAGGTGATAGATGTGTATAGTCTACAAGACATGACACAGATAATCATGAGTGACATGTGGAAAAGGTAATAGATGTGTATAGTCTGCAAGACATTACACAGACAATCAGGAGTGACATCTGGAAGAGGTAATAGATGTGTATAGTCTGGAAGATATTAAACATATAATCAGGAGTGACAACTGGAAGAGTTAATAGATGTGTATAGTGTGCAAGACATTACACAGGCAATCAGTAGTGACATCTGGAAGAGGCAATAGATGTGTATAGTCTGCAAGACATTACACAGACAATCAGGAGTGACATCTGGAAGAGGTAATAGACGTGTATCGTCTGCAAGAAATTAGACAAACAATCAGGAGTGACACCTGAAAGAGGTAATAGATGCGTATAGTCTGCAAGACATTACACAGACAATCAGGAATGAAATCTCGAAGAGGTAATCGATGTGAACTGTCTGCAAGACATTACACAGACAATCAGGAGTGACATCTGGAAGAGGTAATAGAAGTGTACAGTCTGCAAGACATGACACAGATAATCAGGAGTGACATCTGGAAGAGGTAATAGATGTGTATAGACTACAAGACATTACACAGTTAATCAGGAGTGACATCTGGAATAGGTAATAGATGTGTATAGTCTGAAAGATATTATACAGATAATCAGGAGTGAAATCTGGAAGAGGTAATAGATGTGTATAGTCTGCTAGAGATTACACAGAAAATCAGGACTGACATCTGGAAGAGGTAATAGATGTGTATAGTCTGCAAGACATTACACAGACAATCAGGAGTGACATCTGGAAGAGGTAATAGATGTGTATAGTCTGCAAGACATTACACAGACAATCAGGTGTGACATCAGGAAGAGGTAATATACGTGTATAGTCTGCATGATATTACACAGACAATCAGGAGTGAAATCTGGAAGAGGTAATAGATGTCTATCGTCTGCAAGACATTACACAGACAATGAGGAGTGACATCTGGAAGACGTAATAGATGTGTATAGTCTGCAAGACATTACACAGACAATCAGGAGTGACATCTGGAAGAGGAAATAGATGTGCATAGTCTGCAAGATATTATACAGATAATCAGGAGTGACATCTGAAAGAGGTAATAGATGTGTATAGTCTGCAAGACATTACACAGTCCATCAGGAGTGACATCTGGAAGAGATAATAGAAGTGTATAGTCTGCAAGACATTACACAGACAATCAGGAGTGACATCTGGAAGAGGTAATAGATGTGTATAGTTGAAAGATATTCTACAGAAAATCAGGAGTGACATCTGGAAGAGGTAATAAATGTGTATACTCTGCAAGACATTACACAGTCCATCAGGAGTGACATCCGGAAGTGGTAATAGATGTGGATAGTCTGCAAGACATTACACAGGCAATCAGGAGTGACATCTGGAAGAGGTAATAGATGTGTATTCTCTGCAAGAAATTACATAGACAATCAGGAGTGAAATCGGGGAGAGGTAATAGATGTGTATAGTCTGCATGTCATTACACAGACAATCAGGAGTGACATCTGGAAGAGGTAATAGATGTGTATAGACTACAAGACATTACACAGTTAATCAGGAGAGACATCTGGAAGAAGTAATAGATGTGTATAGTCTGAAAGATATTATACAGATAATCAGGAGTGAAATCTGGAAGAGGTAATAGATGTGTATAGTCTGCAAGAGATTACACAGAAAATCAGGACTGACATCTGGAAGAGGTAATAGATGTGTATAGTCTGCAAGACATTACACAGACAATGAGGAGCGAAATCTGGAAGAGGTAATAGATGTATATTGTCTGCAAGAATTTACACAGACAATCAGGAGTGACATCTGAAAGAGGTAATAGATGTGTATCGTTGAAAGATATCATACAGATAATCAGGAGTGACATCTTGTAGAGGTAATAGATGCGGATAGTCTGCAAGGCATTACACAGTCCATTAGGAGTGATATCTGGAAGAGGTAATAGATGTGTGTAGTCTGCAAGACATTACACAGACAATCAGGAGTGACATCTGGAAGAGGTAATAGACGTGTATCGTCTGCAAGAAATTAGACAAACAATCAGGAGTGACACCTGAAAGAGGTAATAGATGCGTATAGTCTGCAAGACATTACACAGACAATCAGGAATGAAATCTCGAAGAGGTAATAGATGTGAACTGTCTGCAAGACATTACACAGACAATCAGGAGTGACATCTGGAAGAGGTAATAGAAGTGTACAGTCTGCAAGACATGACACAGATAATCAGGAGTGACATCTGGAAGAGGTAATAGATGTGTGTAGTCTGAAAGGAAAAATACCGATAATCAGTAGTGACATCTGTAAGAGGTAATAGATGTGTATAGTCTGCAAGACATTACACAGTCCATCAGGACTGACATCTGGAAGAGGTAATGGATGTGTATATTCTGAAAGATATTATACAGATCATCAGGAGTGAAATCTGGAAGAGGTTATAGATGTGTATAGTCTGCAAGAGATTACACAGAAAATCAGGACTGACATCTGGAAGAGGTAATAGATGTTTATAGTCTGTAAGGCATTACACAGTCAATCAGGAGTGACATCTGAAAGAGGTAATAGATGTGTATAGTCTGCAAGACATTACACAGACAATCAGGAGTGACATCTGGAAGAGGTAATAGATGTGAATAGTCTGCAAGAGATTGCACAGAAAATCAGGACTGACATCTGGAAGAGGTAATAGATGTGAATAGTCTGCAAGAGATTGCACAGAAAATCAGGACTGACATCTGGAAGAGGTAATAGATGTGAATAGTCTGCAAGGCATTACACAGACAATCAGGAGTGACATCTCGAAGAGGTAATAGATGTGAATAGTCTGCAGGACAGTACACAGTTAATCAGGAGTGACATCTGGAAGAGGTAATAGATATGAATAGTCTACAAGATATTACACACACAATCAGGGTGTGACATCAGGAAGAGGTAACAGATGTGTATAGTCAGGATGAGGTGGTGTGTGAGTGGCAGTGAGGGTCAGGCTGCTGGCAGTGTTGGACGGCGGTGAGGGTCAGGATGGGGTGGTTTGTGGGTAGCAGTAAGGTTCAAGCTTGGGGGACAGTGTTGGACCGTGGTGAGGGTCAGGCTGGGGGCGGTGTGTGGACGGCAGTGAGGGTCAGTCTGGGGTGGTGTGTGGGCGGCAGTAAGGGTCAGGCTGGGGGCAGTTTTGGACGGCAATGAGGGTCAGGATGGAGTGGATTGTGGGTAGCAGTAAGGGTCAGGCTGAGGGCGGTGTGTGGGCATCAGTGAGGGCCAGCCTGGGGGCGGTCTTTGGAAGGTGGTGAGGGTCAGGCTGGGGGCGATGTAAGGATGATATTGAAGGTCAGTCTTGGGAGGCATTGTATGGGTGGCAGTGAAGATCAGTCTGGGGCGGTGTGTGGATGGCAGTTAGGGTCAGGCTGGGTCGGTGTGTGGATGGCAGTGAGGGTGTGGCTGGGGGTGGTGTGTGGATGCCGGTGAAGGTCAGGCTGGGGGCGATGTGTGGACGGCAGTGAGAGTCAGGCTGGGGGCAGTGTGTTTATGGTGGTGAGTGTCAGGTTGGGGGTGGTGTGTGGATGGCGCTGAATGTCAGGCTGAAGGCAGTGCGTGGATGGTGGTGAGGGTCAGGCTGTGGGCGGTGTGTGGATGGCGCTTAGGGTCAGTCTTGGTGGCATTGTATGGGCAGCAGTGAAGATCAGTCTGGGGGCGATGTGTGGATGGCGCTGAGGGTCATTCTGGGGGCATTGTGTTGATGGCAGTAAGGGTCAGGCTGGGTCAGTGTGTGGATGGCAGTGAGGGTCAGGCTGGAGGTAGTGTGTGGATGCTGGTGAAGGCCAGGCTGGAGGCAATCTGTGGACGGCAGAGAAGGTCAGGTTGGGGGCGGTGTGTGGATGGAGGTGAGGGTCAGACGGGGGGCAGTGTGGGTTCCGGTGAGAGTCAGACTGGGGTGGTGTGCGGACGGTGGTAAGGATCAGGCTGCGTCGGTGTGTGGATGGCAGTGAGGGTCAGCTGGGTCGGTGTGTGGATGGCAGTGAGGGTCAGGCTGGGGTGGTGTGTAGATGCTGGTGAAGGTCAGACTGGGGGCGATGTGTGGATGGTGGAGAAGGTCAGGTTAGGGGCGATGTGTGGACGGCGGTGAGTGTCAGGCTGGGGGCAGTGTGGATTCTGGTGAGAGTCAGACTGGGGTGGTGTGCAGACAGTGGACAGTGGTAAGGGTCAGGCTGGGCGTGGTGTGTAGATGCTGGTGATGGTTAGGCTGGGGGCGGTGAGTGTCAGGCTGTGGAACAATGTGTGGGCGGCATTGAGGGTCAGGCTGGGAGCGATGTTGGATGATGGTGAGGGTCAGGCTGGGGGCGGTGAGTGTCAAGCTGTGGGACAATGTGTGGGCGGCATTGAGGGTCAGGCTGGGAGCGGTGTTGGATGATTGTGAGGGTCAGGCTGGGGGTGGTGAGTGGACGGCAGTGAGTGTCAGGCTGTGGGGCAATGTGTGGGTGGCAGTGAGGGTCAGACTGGAGATGGTATGTGGCCGGCAGTGAGTGTCAGCCTGGGAGCGGTGTTGGACGACGGTGAGGGTCAGGCTGGGGTTGGTGTGTGGGCGGCAGTGAGGGTCAAGCCGGGGGCGATGTTGGATGGTGGTGAGGGACAGGCTGGGGGCGGTGTGTGGGAGGCAGTGAGGGTCAGGCTGGGGACGGTGTATGGGCGGCAGTGAGGGACAGGCTGGGGGCGGTGTGTGGACGGCAGTGAGGGTCAGGCTGGGAGCGGTGTGTGGACGGCAGTGAGGGTCAGGCTGCTGACGGTGTGTGGGAGGCAGTGCCGGTCAGGCTGGGGCGGTGTGTGGGTGGGCGATCGTGCTGTGTGCTGCTCCAGTCTCCTGAATGGAGAGCAGACTTTGAAAACTCCGAGCCCCAGAGGAAAGGCATTTAATCAATTCACCGAATCATTGATTATCCGAATGAATTAGTGCCCACCCAACTCGTTCACATAATTGAGGTTCCTCTGTCGGTGGGGACATGAATAGGAAGGGTTTAGAGGGAAATGGGCCAGGTGCTGGCAGGTGGGACTAGAATGGGTTGGGATACCTGGTCAACATGAACGGGTTGGACCGAAGGGTCTGTTTCTGTTATGTAAATCTGTATGACTCTATGACCTTCCAGCCAATTTTGTATACAAATCTCCCCATCTCCTTGTATTCTATGGTGATGAACTTGCTAACCCGTGTGTTATGTGGACCCTTGCTGAACGTCTTTCTGAAGTCCAAGTTAGTGATTCCCATGCAGAAAGCCATGCTGACTATCCCTAATCATTCTTGTCTTCCAAATTACATGTACATCCTGCCCCTTATAAGCCCTTCCAACAACTTGCATTCGACTGACTTCAGGCTCGCCGGTCTATAGTTTGCTGACTTTTCCTTACCACTTTTCTCAAATAATGGCACCAGTCTTCCAGCAATTAGTCCAGAACTCGAGGGCATAGGTTTAGGGTGACAGGGTAAAGATATAAAAGAGACTGAAGGGGCAACTGTTTCACACAGAGGGTGGTACGTGTATGGAATGAGCTGTCAGAGGAAGTGGTGGAGGCAGGTACAATTGCAACATTTAAGAGGCATTTGGATGTATATATGAATAGGAAGGGTTTGGAGGGATATGGGCCGGGTGCTGGCAGGTGGGACTAGATTGGCTTGGGATATCTGGTCGGCATGGATGGGTTGGACGGAAGGGTCTGTTTCCATGTTGTACATCTCAATGACTCTGACACTAAATGGCC
Source organism: Chiloscyllium plagiosum (assembly GCF_037043375.1). Classification (NCBI taxonomy): domain Eukaryota; kingdom Metazoa; phylum Chordata; class Chondrichthyes; order Orectolobiformes; family Hemiscylliidae; genus Chiloscyllium; species Chiloscyllium plagiosum. The sequence continues at coordinate 96,074,046 of NW_028270151.1, forward strand.
AGTTTCCACACCACCGTGATTCTACGAGAAACCCATTTGGACAAGTACCTAATAAGAAATGTTTGGATACATGTGGACCAAGGGGAGGCAGGTGAGATTAACTCAGTTTGGAACTATGTTTGACATGGATTGATTGGATCACAGGGTCTGTTTCCATGCTACATAACATTACGACTCTAATTCTTGCTATCTCTGCATTCCTCCCTCTTCACATCTCTCCCTATCTCTGTCACCTCACCCAGCCTCACAACTCTTCCTTATCTTCAAAGTTTGTGAGAAGATTTGGAGCTTGGGTAATCATTGTTGTGGTTTTGTTCGCCGAGCTGGAAATTTGTGTTGCAGACGCTTTGTCCCCTGTCCGTTGCAGCTGGAACTGACAACCGGAAGCGGCAGATACAAACCACTATAAATGCCGGAGGAAACATCACAGAAACCCTTCACAGGAGACTCCCAAGCACTGAGGATGTCACCTCGACAGGGGACGAAACGTATGCAACACAAATTCCCAGCTCGGCGAACATCTTCCTTATCTGTAATAATTCCTCTCCAGCCTCAGACCCCTCCCTAACTCTAATCCCCTCCAGTCTCTCAAAGCTGAGCTATATATGCCTTTCTTTGATTTCGGCCTTGAGGATTCCCCATTTTTATTTCTCACTTGATGACGGCCCTTTCAGGTTCCTGCATCGAGCTCCAGAATTTCCTCCTAAACCTCTCCATTTCACTTTCCTCCCAAACACATTGACCAATCATGTGTCAACTATTCTACTATCATTTTTTCTGACCTGGTTTCAAAGGTGGCCTGTCATATTCCTATATTAAGTGTCTCGAGGTTGACAGCACAGAAAAAGGCTCTGTGGGCCATTGAGTCTGTGCCAGTAAAGAAAACTATCACCAAACTATCCTGATCCATTTTCCAATACACAATCATTCGCACCATCTGTCTTGGTATCACAAGTGTGCACCTAAATATGTCTTAAATGCTATTGTGAATTCTGTGTCTCCCACCCTTCCAGACAGTGAGGTTTAGTTCAACTGGTGCTCGATGATGACATCACCCACAGGAACACAGAACAGCTGGGTCTGTGCAAACCAGAGATCGCCCACACATAGACGGGTCCCTGAGAGGGGGCACAGGAGATTTACCAGGATGGTTCAAGGAATGGGGGATTGTAGTAGCATGTTTTGGATATTCTTTTACATTATTCATTGATATGATATAGTTGTTGCTGATACATTGGGTAGATAATATCGATCTACAATAGATGGGCTCTCCTTCTCAACCTCTCCCCTTGCCTGGGCTGGGGTAACCTTCAGGTTAAACCATGACCAGTCATCTCTCACTAATGAGAGAGCAGCCCTAGGTCTGGTAGGACAATACTGACTTTGCCTCTTACACAGTGATGTCACTGTACCTCAGGGGTGGGGAGAGGGCATGCTGAGGGTAGTGGATGGGACACCACTCAGGCACAGTGCTTTGTCCTGAAGGATGTTCATGTTCTTTAACATTGCTGGGAGCTGCACTGATGCAGGCAAGTGGACACTGTTCCAACACAATCCTGATGTGTGCCTTATAGAGGGCAAACAGGCACTGGGGAATCAGGGGTTTGGGGAAACTGAGATTGTTCTCCTTGTAGCAAAGGAAATTGTGGGGAGCTGTGACAGACGGGTTTACAAAAGTTACCCGTTATAATAATAAACCTTACACCTATCAGCTCATTATACAAGGATTACAGGACACATTGAAGGTGTGGGGAGAACTATTGAGAGAATGGGATGATTTAAAGGAGAACTTTTCTGCAGTAAATGGGATTGAGCTGGAACACAATACTCACACACAATGTGAATATCCAGGTCCTGATGAATTGAGTAATGCTGTCAGAGTTTGGCGTTACAGTTACTGAGATTACCATCTGAATGTCCATCTGTAATATCCTGTAATACAAGTTTATAAAATCCATCACTGTCAGTTCAGATTAGAAACTCTCACCATCCCCCCCTCCTGGGCCAGGACGACTGTACACATTACCCCTTGTGGAGGTCAGCAGTTAGTTCAGGGGGCAATCTATGTGGGTTTCTATGAGTTTCCACCTTGGGACTTCATGTGACTGAACAGGGCAGATCTTTGACACATGGGACAGAATGATCCAAGAGTCAGTGAGATGTGGAGAGCAGGATTTCCTTCCTTTTCTTTCCTTCCGTGTTGCCGATGTGCCTCATCAATAAGACATGGGGGGTGAAAGGCTCATGCAGCTCGATGGGCAAGCAGTCTCCATTCTGACCAATGGGCAGCAAGCTCCTCCCAGTCATCCCATAGAGTCTCATGAAAAACAGAGCAACACTGCACGCTTCCCACTGCCCAGAATTCCCAGTTTAGAAGAATTGGGGGGTGAGGGGAGGGGGTATCTGTCAGAAAAGGCATAAGTGTAAAGTTCTAAGAGGATTGTGAAGAGAGAGAGGTGCACAGGAGAAGGGGGAAACAAGTTGCCGGATGGAGTATAATTTGGGAAAATGGGAAGTTGGTCATTTTGGAGGAGATAATAAAAGAACAGAGTGCTATTTAAATGGTGGAAACTGCAGAAAGCTGCACCACAAAGGGACCAGGGGGTAATTGTGCAGGAAACACAGAAAGCTAGCAGATTTTGGGCCAGTCACTGAATCAAGGGTTCTGCTTCAGATTCATCAAGTTTAAGGTAACACTGACACGGGTAAGGGGTTTCAGCAGCAATGGAGCTGGGGTGAGGGGGAGACAAGCAACGTTTTAGAGAATGGAATTCCTGGTGTTTGTGATTGTGTGGATGTCTGATCAGAAGGTCACCTTGGGGTCAGATATGACAGCAATATTGTAAAGAATGTAGTGGACCTCAGATATTTCCCATTGGGAGGGAGGGGCTCAGCAGTAAGGGAAAGTAATTTGTAATAGCAACTGAAGGCAATGGTTTTAACCATTACAATGTTTCATTGGAGAAAATTGCAGCCAGTCGAGTAGTGGGAGCGTGGTAAGCAGTTTGATAACTGAATAACAGTGGAGAAATGGAGAGGGATGATGGGGAGGGAGAGCTTGGCAGTGTCAGTATACATGTGAAACCTAACATGGTGCTTTTGGACAATGTCACCTCCTGGCAGTATGTAGGTGAGAAAAAGGAGAGTCCAAGGATAGATCCTTAGATTCCCTGCAGTGTGGAAACAGTCCCATCGGCCCAACAAGTCCACACCGACCCTCCGAAGAGGAACGCATCCAGACCCATTCCCCAAAGTTTACCTCTGATTGATGCACCTAACACTATAGGCAATTTAACACGGCCATTTCACCTGACCTGCACACCTTTGGACTGTGGGAAGAAACCGGAGCACCCGGAGGAAACCCACGCAGACACTGGGAGAATGTGCAAACTCCACACAGACAGTTGCCCGAGTCTAGAATCGAACCGGGGTCCCTGATGCTGTGAGGCAGCAGTGCCCACCATTGAGCCACCGTGCTGGCCAACCCTTGAGGGACACCAGATGCAATGAATTTAGAAAGGAAATCAGAGAGGGTATCACAGCTACAGAAGTTACCATTGTCGAGGAGGGTCGGCCTACTGAGTCAGTATGGGTGGAACTTAGGAACAGTAAGGGAGCAGTCACCTCATTAGGGGTTTACTTCAGCAGAAGCAGCCTCAGGGCATTGAACACAGTCTGAATTACTCAGTGACGCTTGGATCAGGTCAGATTCTCAAGCAAACAGATGGTTGGGGATATTCAGTTGCAATGGTGAAGAGAGAGAGGAACATTCGCATTTAAAGTGACCCTTCCTCAAAACGGTCTGTTCTGAAGGAACTTTCCCGCAGAAATCACTGGATTGAAAGGTGAACTGTCTCTCTGTCTCTTTCTCCCTCTCCCTTCAGAGATGCTGGCGGACATGTTGGCTCAATCTCTATCATGTCTGAAATTACCATGAAGCCCCCAGCTTCTCAACCTCGCCCCTCACCTGAGGTGTGTGACCCACCAGGCCTCTCTCTTTGACAAGACAGCAGCTCTCGGGTCCTACTGGTCTATATTGACTTCCCAACTTTAAAAAGGACACTCCAGTAAGAGAGCTCTTTACATGGTTCATGTCAACATCCTGGAGCTCCCTCCCTAACATCACTGTGGGACACCCAAAGACTGCAGCAGGAGAGTACACCCCACCCCCATCTTCCAGGCAACTATTAGAGGGTGTGGGAATCACATACAAGTCACATTTGAAAATAAGTTTTATAACAGGGTCACGGAGGATGGTCACTAACTCTGTTTCCTTACCTCTGTTCAAATTAGCGGGATGAAGAAGCTCAGGGTGGGTTGAAAATGACAATAGTAGCCTTTCGTAGGTTGGTGTTTATTAGAGTTTGTATCGACAGTATGAATGTTTGAGCACTTATTCAAGGGCATTCAGGTAGCTGCCAGAGGAAGTGATGGCGGCTGGTACAATTGAGACATTTAAAAGGCATCAGGATGAGTATGTGAATAGGAAGTTTTAGAGGGATAACAGCCAAGTGCTAGCAAATGGAATGAAATGAGATGAGAATATCTGGTTGGTATGGACGAGTTGGACAGGAGGGTCTGGTTCTAAGCTGTGCACCTCTGTGACTCTGTGCCTCTGAATAGTCTATTACAGAGAGTTTCAGTCAGGTTTGGTTTGTGTGTCTCTCTCATGCTTCCTCAGAATCTGCAAAACACTATGTCTCCAAATTTGCACAAGACTCTATGAAACAGAAAAAAAGAGGGTCAGTACTGAGGGAGTGCTGCACTGTCAGAGGGTCAGTACTGAGGCAGTGCTGCACTGTCAGAAGGTCAGTACAGAGGGAGTGCAGCACTATCAGAGGGTCAGTGCTGTGGGAGTGCAGCACTATCAGAGGGTCAGTGCTGTGGGAGTGCTACACTGTCAGAGGGTCAGTACTGAGGGAATGCTGCACTGTCAGAGGGTCAGTGCTGTGGGAGTGCTACACTGTCAGAGGGTCAGTACTGAGGGAATGCTGCACTGTCAGAGGGTCAGTACTGAGGGAGTGCTGCACTGTCAGAGGGTCAGTGTTGAGGGAGTGCTGCACTGTCAGAGGGTCAGTACTGAGGGAGTGCTGCACTGTCAGAGGGTCAGTACTGAGGGAGTGTCACACTATCAGATGGTCAAGAGTGAGGGAGTGCTGCACTGTCAGAGGGTCAGGACTGAGGGAGTGCCGCACTGTCAGAGGGTCAGTACTGAGGGAGTGCTGCGCTGTCAGAGGGTCAGTACTGAGGGAGAGCTGCACTGTCAGAGGGTCAGTACTGAGGGAATGCAGCACTGTCAGAGGGTCTGTACTGAGGGAGTGCTGCACTGTCAGAGGGTCAGTGCTGTGGGAGTGCTGCATTGTCAGAGGGTCAGTACTGAGGGAGTGCTGCACTGTCGGAGGGTCATTACTGAGGGAGTACTGCACTGTCAGAAGGTCAGTACAGAGGGAGTGCAGCACTATCAGAGGTTCAGTGCTGAAGGAGTTCTGCACTGTCAGAGGGTCAGTACTGAGGGAGTGCTGCACTGTCAGAGGGTCAGTACTGAGGGAGTGCCGCACTGTCAGAGGGTCCGTACTGAGGGAGTGCTGCACTGTCCGAGGCTCAGAACTGAGGGAGTGCTGCACAGTCAGAGGGTCAGAACTGAGGGAGTGCTGCACTGTCCGTTGGTCAGTACAGAGGGAGTGCTGCACTGTCGGAGGGTCAGTACTGAGGGAGTGCAGCACTGTCGGAGGGTCAGTACTGAGGGAGTGCAGCAATGTCAGAGGGTCAGTACTGAGGGAGTGCTGCACTGTCAGAGGGTCAGAACTGAGGGAGTGCTGCACTGTCAGAGGGACAGTACTGAGGGAGTGCAGCACTGTCAGAGGGTCAGTACTGAGGGAGTGCCGCACTGTCAGAGGGTCAGTACTGAGGAAGTGCCGCACTGTCAGAGGGTCAGTACTGAGCGAGTGCTGCACTGTCAGAGGGTCAGTACCGAGGGAGTGCTGCACTGTCAGAGGGTCAGTACTGAGGGAGTGCTGCACTGTCAGAGGGTCAGTACTGAGGGAGTGCCGCACTGTCAGAGGGTCAGTACTGAGCGAGTGCTGCACTGTCAGAAGGTCAGTACTGAGGGAGTGCAGCACTGTCAGAGGATCAGTACTAAGGGAGTGCTGCACTGTCAGAGGGTCAGTACTGAGGGAGTGCCGCACTGTCAGGGGGTCAGTACTGAGCGAGTGCTGCACTGTCAGAGGGTCAGTACTGAGGGAGTGCTGCGCTGTCAGAGGGTCACTACTGAGGGAGTGCTGCTCTGTCAGAGGGTCAGTACTGAGGGAGTGCCGCACTTCCAGAGGATCAGTACTGAGGGAGTGCTGCACTGTCAGAGTTTCACTACTGAACGAGTGCTGCACTGTCAGAGGGTCAGTACTGAGGGAGTGCTGCACTGTCAGAGGATCAATACTGAGGGAGTGCTGCACTGTCAGAGGGTCAGTACTGAGGGAGTGCAGCACTGTCAGAGGGTCAGTACTGAGGGAGTGCTGCACTATCAGAGGGACAGTACTGAGGGAGTGCTGCACTGTCAAAGGATCAGTGCTGAGGGAATGCTGCGCTGTCAGGAGGTCAGTACTGAGGGAGTGCTGCACTGTCAGAGGGTCAGTGCTGAGGGAGTGCTGTACTGTCAGAGGGTCAGTACTGAGGGAGTGCTGTACTGTCAGAGGGTCTGTACTGAGGGAGTGCTGCACTGTCGGAGGGTCAGTGCTGAGGGAGTGCAGCACTGTCAGAGGGTCAGTACTGAGGGAGTGCTGCACTGTCGGAGGGTCAGTACTGAGGGAGTGCTGCACTGTCAGAGGATCAATACTGAGGGAGTGCTGCACTGTCAGAGGGTCAGTACTGAGGGAGTGCCGCACTGTCAGAGGATCAGTACTGAGGGAGTGCTGCACTGTCAGAGGGTCAGTACTGAGGGAGTGCTGCACTGTCAGAGGATCAATACTGAGGGAGTGCTGCACTGTCAGAGGGTCAGTACTGAGGGAATGCAGCACTGTCAGAGGGTCAGTACTGAGGGAGTGCTGCACTATCAGAGGGACAGTACTGAGGGAGTGCTGCACTGTCAAAGGATCAGTGCTGAGGGAATGCTGCGCTGTCAGGGGGTCAGTACTGAGGGAGTGCTGCACTGTCAGAGGGTCTGTACTGAGGGAGTGCTGCACTGTCGGAGGGTCAGTGCTGAGGGAGTGCTGCACTGTCGGAGGGTCAGTGCTGAGGGAGTGCTGCACTGTCAGAGGGTCAGTACTGAGGGAATGCTGCACTGTCAGAGGATCAGTACTGAGGGAGTGCTGCACTATCAGGGCGTCAGTACTGAGGGAGTGCTGCACTGTCAGAGGGTCAGTACTGAGGGTGTGCTGCACTGTCAGGGGGTCAGTACTGAGGGAGTGCTGCACTGTCGGAGGGTCAACACTTGAGGGAGTGCTGCACTGTCAGAGGGTCAGTACTGAGGGAGTGCTGTAGTGTTAGAGCGTTCGTACTGTGGGTGTGTTGCACTGTAAGATGGTCAGTAATAAGGGAGTGTTGCACTGTAAATGGTCAGTACTGAGGGAGTGCTGCACTGTCAGAGGGTCAGTACTGAGGAAGTGCAGCACTGTGAGAGGGTCAGTACTAAGGGAGCGCTGCACTGTCAGAGGATCAATACTGAGGGAGTGCTGCACTGTCAGAGGGTCAGTACTGAGGGAGTGCAGCACTGTCAGAGGGTCAGTACTGAGGGAGTGCTGCACTGTCAGAGGGTCAGTACTGAGGGAGTGCTGCACTGTCAGAGGATCAATACTGAGGGAGTCCTGCACTGTCAGAGGGTCAGTACTGAGGGAGTGCCGCACTGTCAGAGGATCAGTACTGAGGGAGTGCTGCACTGTCAGAGGGACAGTACTGAGGGAGTGCTGCACTGTCGGGGGGTCAGTACTGAGGGAGTGCTGCACTGTCGGAGGGTCAGTGCTGAGGGAGTGCTGTACTGTCAGAGGGTCAGTACTGAGGGAGTGCTGCACTGTCGGAGGGTCAGTGCTGAGGGAGTGCTGCATTTTCGGAGGGTCAGTACTGAGGGAGTGCTGCACTGTCAGAGGGTCAGTACTGAGGGAGTGCTGCACTGTCGGAGGGTCAGTGCTGAGGGAGTGCTGCAATGTCAGAGGGTCAGTACTGAGGGAGTGCTGCACTGTCAGAGGGTCAGAACTGAGGGAGTGCTGCACTGTCAGAGGGACAGTACTGAGGGAGTGCAGCACTGTCAGAGGGTCCGTACTGAGGGAGTGCTGCACTGTCCGAGGCTCAGAACTGAGGGAGTGCTGCACAGTCAGAGGGTCAGAACTGAGGGAGTGCTGCACTGTCCGTTGGTCAGTACAGAGGGAGTGCTGCACTGTCGGAGGGTCAGTACTGAGGGAGTGCAGCACTGTCGGAGGGTCAGTACTGAGGGAGTGCAGCAATGTCAGAGGGTCAGTACTGAGGGAGTGCTGCACTGTCAGAGGGTCAGAACTGAGGGAGTGCTGCACTGTCAGAGGGACAGTACTGAGGGAGTGCAGCACTGTCAGAGGGTCAGTACTGAGGGAGTGCCGCACTGTCAGAGGGTCAGTACTGAGGAAGTGCCGCACTGTCAGAGGGTCAGTACTGAGCGAGTGCTGCACTGTCAGAGGGTCAGTACCGAGGGAGTGCTGCACTGTCAGAGGGTCAGTACTGAGGGAGTGCTGCACTGTCAGAGGGTCAGTACTGAGGGAGTGCCGCACTGTCAGAGGGTCAGTACTGAGCGAGTGCTGCACTGTCAGAGGGTCAGTACTGAGGGAGTGCAGCACTGTCAGAGGATCAGTACTGAGGGAGTTCTGCACTGTCAGAGGGTCAGTACTGAGGGAGTGCCGCACTGTCAGGGGGTCAGTACTGAGCGAGTGCTGCACTGTCAGAGGGTCAGTACTGAGGGAGTGCTGCGCTGTCAGAGGGTCACTACTGAGGGAGTGCTGCTCTGTCAGAGGGTCAGTACTGAGGGAGTGCCGCACTTCCAGAGGATCAGTACTGAGGGAGTGCTGCACTGTCAGAGTTTCACTACTGAACGAGTGCTGCACTGTCAGAGGGTCAGTACTGAGGGAGTGCTGCACTGTCAGAGGATCAATACTGAGGGAGTGCTGCACTGTCAGAGGGTCAGTACTGAGGGAGTGCAGCACTGTCAGAGGGTCAGTACTGAGGGAGTGCTGCACTATCAGAGGGACAGTACTGAGGGAGTGCTGCACTGTCAGAGGGTCAGTGCTGAGGGAGTGCTGTACTGTCAGAGGGTCAGTACTGAGGGAGTGCTGTACTGTCAGAGGGTCTGTACTGAGGGAGTGCTGCACTGTCGGAGGGTCAGTGCTGAGGGAGTGCTGCACTGTCAGAGGGTCAGTACTGAGGGAGTGCTGCACTGTCGGAGGGTCAGTACTGAGGGAGTGCTGCACTGTCAGAGGATCAATACTGAGGGAGTGCTGCACTGTCAGAGGGTCAGTACTGAGGGAGTGCCGCACTGTCAGAGGATCAGTACTGAGGGAGTGCTGCACTGTCAGAGGATCAATACTGAGGGAGTGCTGCACTGTCAGAGGGTCAGTACTGAGGGAATGCAGCACTGTCAGAGGGTCAGTACTGAGGGAGTGCTGCACTATCAGAGGGACAGTACTGAGGGAGTGCTGCACTGTCAAAGGATCAGTGCTGAGGGAATGCTGCGCTGTCAGGGGGTCAGTACTGAGGGAGTGCTGCACTGTCAGAGGGTCTGTCCTGAGGGAGTGCTGCACTGTCGGAGGGTCAGTGCTGAGGGAGTGCTGCACTGTCGGAGGGTCAGTGCTGAGGGAGTGCTGCACTGTCAGAGGGTCAGTACTGAGGGAATGCTGCACTGTCAGAGGATCAGGACTGAGGGAGTGCTGCACTGTCAGGGCGTCAGTACTGAGGGAGTGCTGCACTGTCAGAGGGTCAGTACTGAGGGTGTGCTGCACTGTCAGGGGGTCAGTACTGAGGGAGTGCTGCACTGTCGGAGGGTCAACACTTGAGGGAGTGCTGCACTGTCAGAGGGTCAGTACTGAGGGAGTGCTGTAGTGTTAGAGCGTTCGTACTGTGGGTGTGTTGCACTGTAAGATGGTCAGTAATAAGGGAGTGTTGCACTGTAAATGGTCAGTACTGAGGGAGTGCTGCACTGTCAGAGGGTCAGTACTGAGGAAGTGCTGCACTGTGAGAGGGTCAGTACTAAGGGAGCGCTGCACTGTCAGAGGATCAATACTGAGGGAATGCTGCACTGTCAGAGGGTCAGTGCTGTGGGAGTGCTACACTGTCAGAGGGTCAGTACTGAGGGAATGCTGCACTGTCAGAGGGTCAGTACTGAGGGAGTGCTGCACTGTCAGAGGGTCAGTGTTGAGGGAGTGCTGCACTGTCAGAGGGTCAGTACTGAGGGAGTGCTGCACTGTCAGAGGGTCAGTACTGAGGGAGTGTCACACTATCAGATGGTCAAGAGTGAGGGAGTGCTGCACTGTCAGAGGGTCAGGACTGAGGGAGTGCCGCACTGTCAGAGGGTCAGTACTGAGGGAGTGCTGCGCTGTCAGAGGGTCAGTACTGAGGGAGAGCTGCACTGTCAGAGGGTCAGTACTGAGGGAATGCAGCACTGTCAGAGGGTCTGTACTGAGGGAGTGCTGCACTGTCAGAGGGTCAGTGCTGTGGGAGTGCTGCATTGTCAGAGGGTCAGTACTGAGGGAGTGCTGCACTGTCGGAGGGTCATTACTGAGCGAGTACTGCACTGTCAGAAGGTCAGTACAGAGGGAGTGCAGCACTATCAGAGGTTCAGTGCTGAAGGAGTTCTGCACTGTCAGAGGGTCAGTACTGAGGGAGTGCTGCACTGTCAGAGGGTCAGTACTGAGGGAGTGCCGCACTGTCAGAGGGTCCGTACTGAGGGAGTGCTGCACTGTCCGAGGCTCAGAACTGAGGGAGTGCTGCACAGTCAGAGGGTCAGAACTGAGGGAGTGCTGCACTGTCCATTGGTCAGTACAGAGGGAGTGCTGCATTGTCGGAGGGTCAGTACTGAGGGAGTGCAGCACTGTCGGAGGGTCAGTACTGAGGGAGTGCAGCAATGTCAGAGGGTCAGTACTGAGGGAGTGCTGCACTGTCAGAGGGTCAGAACTGAGGGAGTGCTGCACTGTCAGAGGGACAGTACTGAGGGAGTGCAGCACTGTCAGAGGGTCAGTACTGAGGGAGTGCCGCACTGTCAGAGGGTCAGTACTGAGGAAGTGCCGCACTGTCAGAGGGTCAGTACTGAGCGAGTGCTGCACTGTCAGAGGGTCAGTACCGAGGGAGTGCTGCACTGTCAGAGGGTCAGTACTGAGGGAGTGCTGCACTGTCAGAGGGTCAGTACTGAGGGAGTGCCGCACTCTCAGAGGGTCAGTACTGAGCGAGTGCTGCACTGTCAGAGGGTCAGTACTGAGGGAGTGCAGCACTGTAAGAGGATCAGTACTAAGGGAGTGCTGCACTGTCAGAGGGTCAGTACTGAGCGAGTGCCGCACTGTCAGGGGGTCAGTACTGAGGGAGTGCCGCACTGTCAGAGGGTCAGTACTGAGGGAGTGCTGCGCTGTCAGAGGGTCATTACTGAGGGAGTGCTGCTCTGTCAGAGGGTCAGTACTGAGGGAGTGCCGCACTTCCAGAGGATCAGTACTGAGGGAGTGCTGCACTGTCAGAGTTTCACTACTGAACGAGTGCTGCACTGTCAGAGGGTCAGTACTGAGGGAGTGCTGCACTGTCAGAGGATCAATACTGAGGGAGTGCTGCACTGTCAGAGGGTCAGTACTGAGGGAGTGCAGCACTGTCAGAGGGTCAGTACTGAGGGAGTGCTGCACTATCAGAGGGACAGTACTGAGGAAGTGCTGCACTGTCAAAGGATCAGTGCTGAGGGAATGCTGCGCTGTCAGGAGGTCAGTACTGAGGGAGTGCTGCACTGTCAGAGGGTCAGTGCTGAGGGAGTGCTGTACTGTCAGAGGGTCAGTACTGAGGGAGTGCTGTACTGTCAGAGGGTCTGTACTGAGGGAGTGCTGCACTGTCGGAGGGTCAGTGCTGAGGGAGTGCTGCACTGTCAGAGGGTCAGTACTGAGGGAGTGCTGCACTGTCGGAGGGTCAGTACTGAGGGAGTGCTGCACTGTCAGAGGATCAATACTGAGGGAGTGCTGCACTGTCAGAGGGTCAGTACTGAGGGAGTGCCGCACTGTCAGAGGATCAGTACTGAGGGAGTGCTGCACTGTCAGAGGGTCAGTACTGAGGGAGTGCTGCACTGTCAGAGGATCAATACTGAGGGAGTGCTGCACTGTCAGAGGGTCAGTACTGAGGGAATGCAGCACTGTCAGAGGGTCAGTACTGAGGGAGTGCTGCACTATCAGAGGGACAGTACTGAGGGAGTGCTGCACTGTCAAAGGATCAGTGCTGAGGGAATGCTGCGCTGTCAGAGGGTCTGTACTGAGGGAGTGCTGCACTGTCGGAGGGTCAGTGCTGAGGGAGTGCTGCACTGTCAGAGGATCAATACTGAGGGAGTCCTGCACTGTCAGAGGGTCAGTACTGAGGGAGTGCCGCACTGTCAGAGGATCAGTACAGAGGGAGTGCTGCACTGTCAGAGGGACAGTACTGAGGGAGTGCTGCACTGTCGGGGGGTCAGTACTGAGGGAGTGCTGCACTGTCGGAGGTTCAGTGCTGAGGGAGTGCTGTACTGTCAGAGGGTCAGTACTGAGGGAGTGCTGCACTGTCTGAGGGTCAGTGCTGAGTGAGTGCTGCATTTTCGGAGGGTCAGTACTGAGGGAGTGCTGCACTGTCAGAGGGTCAGTACTGAGGGAGTGCTGCACTGTCGGAGGGTCAGTGCTGAGGGAGTGCTGCAATGTCAGAGGGTCAGTACTGAGGGAGTGCTGCACTGTCAGAGGGTCAGAACTGAGGGAGTGCTGCACTGTCAGAGGGACAGTACTGAGGGAGTGCAGCACTGTCAGAGGGTCCGTACTGAGGGAGTGCTGCACTGTCCGAGGCTCAGAACTGAGGGAGTGCTGCACAGTCAGAGGGTCAGAACTGAGGGAGTGCTGCACTGTCCGTTGGTCAGTACAGAGGGAGTGCTGCACTGTCGGAGGGTCAGTACTGAGGGAGTGCAGCACTGTCGGAGGGTCAGTACTGAGGGAGTGCAGCAATGTCAGAGGGTCAGTACTGAGGGAGTGCTGCACTGTCAGAGGGTCAGAACTGAGGGAGTGCTGCACTGTCAGAGGGACAGTACTGAGGGAGTGCAGCACTGTCAGAGGGTCAGTACTGAGGGAGTGCCGCACTGTCAGAGGGTCAGTACTGAGGAAGTGCCGCACTGTCAGAGGGTCAGTACTGAGCGAGTGCTGCACTGTCAGAGGGTCAGTACCGAGGGAGTGCTGCACTGTCAGAGGGTCAGTACTGAGGGAGTGCTGCACTGTCAGAGGGTCAGTACTGAGGGAGTGCCGCACTGTCAGAGGGTCAGTACTGAGCGAGTGCTGCACTGTCAGAGGGTCAGTACTGAGGGAGTGCAGCACTGACAGAGGAACAGTACTGAGGGAGTGCTGCACTGTCAGAGGGTCAGTACTGAGGGAGTGCCGCACTGTCAGGGGGTCAGTACTGAGCGAGTGCTGCACTGTCAGAGGGTCAGTACTGAGGGAGTGCTGCGCTGTCAGAGGGTCACTACTGAGGGAGTGCTGCTCTGTCAGAGGGTCAGTACTGAGGGAGTGCCGCATTTCCAGAGGATCAGTACTGAGGGAGTGCTGCACTGTCAGAGTTTCACTACTGAACGAGTGCTGCACTGTCAGAGGGTCAGTACTGAGGGAGTGCTGCACTGTCAGAGGATCAATACTGAGGGAGTGCTGCACTGTCAGAGGGTCAGTACTGAGGGAGTGCAGCACTGTCAGAGGGTCAGTTCTGAGGGAGTGCTGCACTATCAGAGGGACAGTACTGAGGGAGTGCTGCACTGTCAAAGGATCAGTGCTGAGGGAATGCTGCGCTGTCAGGGGGTCAGTACTGAGGGAGTGCTGCACTGTCAGAGGGTCAGTGCTGAGGGAGTGCTGTACTGTCAGAGGGTCAGTACTGAGGGAGTGCTGTACTGTCAGAGGGTCTGTACTGAGGGAGTGCTGCACTGTCGGAGGGTCAGTGCTGAGGGAGTGCTGCACTGTCAGAGGGTCAGTACTGAGGGAGTGCTGCACTGTCGGAGGGTCAGTACTGAGGGAGTGCTGCACTGTCAGAGGATCAATACTGAGGGAGTGCTGCACTGTCAGAGGGTCAGTACTGAGGGAGTGCCGCACTGTCAGAGGATCAGTACTGAGGGAGTGCTGCACTGTCAGAGGATCAATACTGAGGGAGTGCTGCACTGTCAGAGGGTCAGTACTGAGGGAATGCAGCACTGTCAGAGGGTCAGTACTGAGGGAGTGCTGCACTATCAGAGGGACAGTACTGAGGGAGTGCTGCACTGTCAAAGGATCAGTGCTGAGGGAATGCTGCGCTGTCAGGGGGTCAGTACTGAGGGAGTGCTGCACTGTCAGAGGGTCTGTCCTGAGGGAGTGCTGCACTGTCGGAGGGTCAGTGCTGAGGGAGTGCTGCACTGTCGGAGGGTCAACACTTGAGGGAGTGCTGCGCTGTCAGAGGGTCACTACTGAGGGAGTGCTGCACTGTCAGAGGGTCAGTACTGAGGGAATGCAGCACTGTCAGAGGGTCAGTACTGAGGGAGTGCTGCACTATCAGAGGGACAGTACTGAGGGAGTGCTGCACTGTCAAAGGATCAGTGCTGAGGGAATGCTGCGCTGTCAGGGGGTCAGTACTGAGGGAGTGCTGCACTGTCAGAGGGTCTGTCCTGAGGGAGTGCTGCACTGTCGGAGGGTCAGTGCTGAGGGAGTGCTGCACTGTCGGAGGGTCAGTGCTGAGGGAGTGCTGCACTGTCAGAGGGTCAGTACTGAGGGAATGCTGCACTGTCAGAGGATCAGGACTGAGGGAGTGCTGCACTGTCAGGGGGTCAGTACTGAGGGAGTGCTGCACTGTCAGGGGGTCAGTACTGAGGGAGTGCTGCACTGTCGGAGGGTCAACACTTGAGGGAGTGCTGCACTGTCAGAGGGTCAGTACTGAGGGAATGCTGCACTGTCAGAGGATCAGGACTGAGGGAGTGCTGCACTGTCAGGGCGTCAGTACTGAGGGAGTGCTGCACTGTCAGGGGGTCAGTACTGAGGGAGTGCTGCACTGTCGGAGGGTCAACACTTGAGGGAGTGCTGCACTGTCAGGGCGTCAGTACTGAGGGAGTGCTGCACTGTCAGGGGGTCAGTACTGAGGGAGTGCTGCACTGTCGGAGGGTCAACACTTGAGGGAGTGCTGCGCTGTCAGAGGGTCACTACTGAGGGAGTGCTGCTCTGTCAGAGGGTCAGTACTGAGGGAGTGCCGCACTTCCAGAGGATCAGTACTGAGGGAGTGCTGCACTGTCAGAGTTTCACTACTGAACGAGTGCTGCACTGTCAGAGGGTCAGTACTGAGGGAGTGCTGCACTGTCAGAGGATCAATACTGAGGGAGTGCTGCACTGTCAGAGGGTCAGTACTGAGGGAGTGCAGCACTGTCAGAGGGTCAGTACTGAGGGAGTGCTGCACTATCAGAGGGACAGTACTGAGGGAGTGCTGCACTGTCAAAGGATCAGTGCTGAGGGAATGCTGCGCTGTCAGGGGGTCAGTACTGAGGGAGTGCTGCACTGTCAGAGGGTCAGTGCTGAGGGAGTGCTGTACTGTCAGAGGGTCAGTACTGAGGGAGTGCTGTACTGTCAGAGGGTCTGTACTGAGGGAGTGCTGCACTGTCGGAGGGTCAGTGCTGAGGGAGTGCTGCACTGTCAGAGGGTCAGTACTGAGGGAGTGCTGCACTGTCGGAGGGTCAGTACTGAGGGAGTGCTGCACTGTCAGAGGATCAATACTGAGGGAGTGCTGCACTGTCAGAGGGTCAGTACTGAGGCAGTGCCGCACTGTCAGAGGATCAGTACTGAGGGAGTGCTGCACTGTCAGAGGGTCAGTACTGAGGGAGTGCTGCACTATCAGAGGGACAGGACTGAGGGAGTGCTGCACTGTCAAAGAATCAGTGCTGAGGGAATGCTGCGCTGTCAGGGGGTCAGTACTGAGGGAGTGCTGCACTGTCAGAGGGTCTGTCCTGAGGGAGTGCTGCACTGTCGGAGGGTCAGTGCTGAGGGAGTGCTGCACTGTCGGAGGGTCAGTGCTGAGGGAGTGCTGCACTGTCAGAGGGTCAGTACTGAGGGAATGCTGCACTGTCAGAGGATCAGGACTGAGGGAGTGCTGCACTGTCAGGGCGTCAGTACTGAGGGAGTGCTGCACTGTCAGGGGGTCAGTACTGAGGGAGTGCTGCACTGTCGGAGGGTCAACACTTGAGGGAGTGCTGCACTGTCAGAGGGTCAGTACTGAGGGAATGCTGCACTGTCAGAGGATCAGGACTGAGGGAGTGCTGCACTGTCAGAGGGTCAGTACTGAGGGTGTGCTGCACTGTCAGGGGGTCAGTACTGAGGGAGTGCTGCACTGTCGGAGGGTCAACACTTGAGGGAGTGCTGCACTGTCAGAGGGTCAGTACTGAGGGAGTGCTGTAGTGTTAGAGCGTTCGTACTGTGGGTGTGTTGCACTGTAAGATGGTCAGTAATAAGGGAGTGTTGCACTGTAAATGGTCAGTACTGAGGGAGTGCAGCACTGTCAGAGGGTCAGTACTGAGGAAGTGCTGCACTGTGAGAGGGTCAGTACTAAGGGAGCGCTGCACTGTCAGAGGATCAATACTGAGGGAGTGCTGCACTGTCAGAGGGTCAGTACTGAGGGAGTGCAGCACTGTCAGAGGGTCAGTACTGAGGGAGTGCTGCACTGTCAGAGGGTCAGTACTGAGGGAGTGCTGCACTGTCAGAGGATCAATACTGAGGGAGTGCTGCACTGTCAGAGGGTCAGTACTGAGGGAGTGCTGCACTGTCAGAGGATCAATACTGAGGGAGTGCTGCACTGTCAGAGGGTCAGTACTGAGGGAGTGCTGCACTGTCAGAGGGTCAGTACTGAGGGAGTGCTGCACTGTCAGAGGGTCAGTACTGAGGGAGTGCTGCACTGTCAGAGGATCAGTACTGAGGGAGTGCTGCACTGTCAGAGGGTCAGTACTGAGGGAGTGCTGCACTGTCAGAGGATCAATACTGAGGGAGTGCTGCACTGTCAGAGGGTCAGTACTGAGGGAGTGCAGCACTGTCAGAGGGTCAGTACTGAGGGAGTGCTGCACTATCAGAGGGACAGTACTGAGGGAGTGCTGCACTGTCGGGGGGTCAGTACTGAGGGAGTGCTGCACTGTCGGAGGGTCAGTGCTGAGGGAGTGCTGTACTGTCAGAGGGCCAGTACTGAGGGAGTGCTGCACTGTCGGAGGGTCAGTGCTGAGGGAGTGCTGCATTTTCGGAGGGTCAGTACTGAGGGAGTGCTGCACTGTCAGAGGGTCAGTACTGAGGGAGTGCTGCACTGTCGGAGGGTCAGTGCTGAGGGAGTGCTGCACTGTCAGAGAGTCAGTTCTGAGGGAGTGCTGCACTGTCAGAGGGTCAGTACTGAGGGAATGCTGCACTGTCAGATGGTCAGTACTGAGGGAATGCTGCACTGTCAGAGGATCAGTACTGAGGGAGTGCTGCACTGTCAGGGCGTCAGTACTGAGGGAGTGCTGCACTGTCAGAGGGTCAGTACTGAGGGAGTGCTGCACTGTCAGAGGGTCAGTACTGAGGGAGTGCTGCACTGTCGGAGGGTCAGTGCTGAGGGAGTGCTGCACTGTCAGAGAGTCAGTTCTGAGGGAGTGCTGCACTGTCAGAGGGTCAGTACTGAGGGAATGCTGCACTGTCAGAGGGTCAGTACTGAGGGAATGCTGCACTGTCAGAGGATCAGTACTGAGGGAGTGCTGCACTGTCAGGGCGTCAGTACTGAGGGAGTGCTGCACTGTCAGAGGGTCAGTACTGAGGGTGTGCTGCACTGTCAGGGGGTCAGTACTGAGGGAGTGCTGCACTGTCGGAGGGTCAACACTTGAGGGAGTGCTGCACTGTCAGAGGGTCAGTACTGAGGGAGTGCTGTAGTGTTAGAGCGTTCGTACTGTGGGTGTGTTGCACTGTAAGGTGGTCAGTAATAAGGGAGTGTTGCACTGTAAATGGTCAGTACTGAGGGAGTGCTGCACTGTCAGACGGTCAGTACTGAGGGAGTGCTGCACTGTCAGAGGGTCAGTACTGAGGGAATGCTGCACTGTCAGAGGGTCAGTACTGAGGGAGTGCCGCACTGTCAGAGGGTCAGTACTGAGGGAGCGCTACACTCTGCGCATTTCTGTCCGCGCTTGTCTATTTGTGAGTGCTTATATGTATCTCTGTGTGCCCCTCTGTGTATATCTATCTCTCTGCACATGTTGTGTCTATTTCTCTGAGTGTGTATGTGTGTATGTATCTGTGTGTCTGTGTCTGTCTGTGTGTTTGTGTGTTTGTTGATGACACTGTGAGCTGCTGCCCTCCCTCTGTCCCTCGTAAACTGAATCCCTGATGATTTTTACATCAATGCACTGCTGTGGTCTGCATAGCTTTCCACTCTGGGTACATTGTGGGTTGTATTGCACAGGGCACCAGCCTGGTCTGCACAGTGCTCCATGCTGAACACATATCTCCTCTGAGTGTATGGTGTCTGGTCTGGTTCTGTAAGGTAGTTGAGAATGTGATATAATGAACCATTTCACTGGATATGGCAATGCCTTTATTTTTGTTCTCAATCATGTGATTGGACCCTCCAAATTCTATCTCCTCCAGCCAGTCCTTCAGTCTACCTCCCTTTATTCCTGATGAAGGGCTTTTGCCCGAAACGTCGATTTCAAAGCTCCTCGGATGCTGCCTGAACTGCTGTGCTCTTCCAGCACCACTAATCCAGAATCCTCCATCGTTTAGTAACTTGTACCATGAGTAATTGTCCAGTTTTAATGTGGAGAACTGTTTCCCTGTCCTTTGGCATTGCTCAACTTGGAGAATCGGGATTCACTGCTATAAACCTCAGTCAGGTCACTTCTCAGACTCAACGGTCTAGGTAATATAGCCCCAGCCTATTCATACTATCTCTGTAGCTCAACATCACCTGTCCCAGCCTCCAAAACCGTCAATATATTTATAGAGTCATAGAGATGTAAAGCATGGAAACAGACCCTTCGGTCCAACCTGACCATGCCGACCAGATATGCCAACCCAATCTAGTCCCACCTGCCAGCACCCGGCTCATATCCCTTCAAACCCTCCTATCAATCTATACATCCAAATGTCTCTTAAATGTTGCAATTGTACGAACCTCCACCACATCCTCTGGCAGATCATTCCATACATGTATCACCCTCTGCGTGAAAAAGTTGCCCCTTAGGTCTCTTTTATATCATTCCTCTTTCACCCTAAACCTATACCCTCTAGTTCTGGACTCCCCGACCCCAGGGAAAAGACTTTGTCTATATATCCTATCCATGCCCCTCATAATTTTGTAAACCTCTATAAGGTCAGCCCTCAGCCTCTGATGCTCCAGGGAAAACAGCCCAGCCTGTAATACAACAACATTTTTCCTATAGCAGTGAGAGCAGAATTAATGACTCTATTGCAGAAATGGCTGAATATAGCGTGTAGGCGACAGTGAGTATTGCAGATGCTGGAGATTAGTGTCAAGAGTGTGGTGCTGGAAAAGCACAGCAGGTCAGGCAGCATCCGAGGAACAGGAAAATCGATGTATCAGGCAAAAGCCTGATTCCCGATGAAGGGCTTTTGTACGAAATGTCGAATATTCCTGATCCTCGGATGCTGCCTGACCCGCAGTGCTTTTCCAGCACCACACTCTGAACCCAGTGTATATCCCAGATGGCTTCCTTCTTCAAAGACCGCAATTTCCCCTCCCACATGGTCTACAATGCCATCCAGAGCATCTCATCCACTTCTTGAACCTTCGTCTTCGAATTCCACCCTCCAAACTCAACAGGAAAAGAACACCCTGTCCTCGCCTTCCATCCCACCAAACCTCCAGATACAACACATTATCCACCCCCATTTGATCCACCTACAAACAGACCTCACCATTAGGGATACAATTCCCTCCATACCCGATCTGCGTTCCATAAAGAACATTCCAGGTGTGACTCCCTTGTCAGGTCCATGCCACCCACCAATCCCCCTCCACTCCTGGCCCCTTCCCCTGCAACTGCATGGATTGGAAAACCTGCACCCTCACCTCCCCCTCACCCTCATCTCTCCCTCACCCTCACCCTCACCTCCCCCTCACCCTCACCCTCACCTTCCCTCACCCTCACCTCCCCCTCACCTCCTCCTCACCCTTACCGGCACCTCCCCCTCACCCTCACCCCCAACTCCCCTTCAACCTCACCCTCACCTCCCCTCACGTCCCCCTCACCTATCCTTCACCTCCCCCTCACCCTCCCCCTCACCTCCCCCTCATCCTCACCCTCCCCCTCACCTCCCCCTCACCCTCACCCTCACCTCCCCCTCACTCTCACACTCACCTCCCCCTCACCACCCCCTCACCTCCCCCTAACCTCCCCCTCACCCTCACCTCCCCCTCACCTCCCCCTCCCCTCACCTCACCCTCACCCTCACCTCCCCCTCACCTCCCCCTCACCTCCCCCTCACCCTCACCCTCACCCTCACCCTCACCCTCACCTCACCCTCACCCTCACCCCCCCTCACCTTCCCCTCACCCTCACCCTCACCTCACCCTCACCTCCACTTCACCTCCCCCTCACCTTCCCCTCACCTCCCCCTCACCCTCAACTCCCCCCTCACCTCCGTCCGAGACTCTGAAGGATCCTTCCACATCCATCAGACTTTTACCTGCACTTACACAAGTCACCTACTGCATCCGTTGCTCCGGATTTTGTCTCCTCTACGTTGGAGAGACAGGATGCCAATGTGTGGAACACCTCAGAGATCACTGCTGGTGTACCCACACCAACAAACCCCACCACCCCGTGGCTGAACACTTTGAATGCCCCTCCCACTCCGCCATAGACATGCAGGTCCTGGGCCACCTCCATCACCAAACCTTAACCACCCGATGCCTGGAGGAAGGAAGACTCATCTTCTGCCTTGGGACCTGCAACTGCATGGGATCCATGTGGATTTCACCAGTTTCCTCATTTTCCTTCCTCACACGTTATCCCAGATCCAACCTTCCAACTCAGCACCGCCCCCATGAACTGTCCGATCTGACCATCTTCATTTCCACATATCCGCTCCATCCCCCTCCCCGACATATCACCTTCAAACCCAACTTTATTTACTTGTCAAATTCTCAGCTAACTTCCCCCAACCCCATCCCCTTTCCATTTGTCTCTCAGTACCCTTGGGCCACAAGCCTCATTCCTGATGAAGGGCTTACACAAGAAATGTCAATGTTCCTCTTTTGGTTGACCTGCTGTGCTTTTGCAGCACCACATTCTCGACTCTGATCTCCAGCATCTGCAATCCTCACTTTCTCCCTTCATCTAATGTATCCAGAAAATTTCCCACCAGACATCTTGTGTAGCTGGTCTGTTATTTTATCCCTGTCTCCTTTATAAACAGAGTGGGACATATACAGCCCTGCAGTGCTCTGGCAATACTCCCACATACAAGGAAAAATGAAAAAAAGAAAGATCTATAATCCGTTGGTCAGTAACCCTCACCCATTCCATCCATACTCATTAAATATTCCCTTTTATTGTGATATGAAATGTTCTGTAAGGAAAGGGTTCACTGAACCTGTTTGTTCACTGACTGTGATTAATGTCAGTCTCCATGGATTATAATTATCCCAGTGGATGTTTTCCATCTACTAATGGTAAGTGGGCTCCATTCAATGTGTTATGCCATAGTATGAGTAGGAGCATCATCAACAGAACTGACAGAATCTGAGAATATTAGACTGGAATGTTCCAACAATGGATAAGAATCTGAGAATGTTTTTAGATTAGATTAGATTAGATTACTTACAGTGTGGAAACAGGCCCTTCGGCCCAACAAGTCCACACCGCCCCGCCGAAGCGCAACCCACCCAGACCCTACATTTACCCCTTACCTAACACTACGGGCAATTTTAGCATGGCTAATTCACCTGACCCTGCACATCTTTTGGATTGTGGGAGGAAACCGGAGCACCCGGAGGAAACCCACACAGACACGGGGAGAACGTGCAAACTCCACACAGTCAGTCGCCTGAGGCGGGAATTGAACCCGGGTCTCAGGCGCTGTGAGGCAGCAGTGCTAACCACTGTGCCACCGTGCCGCCCACAACATTGTAACGTTGAACTGGAACATTACAACAATGGGCAGGACTTTGTCCCATGATGTTTGGGCTTTTTCTACATATTATAAATGGATGTCATTATATTCACGGATCGATTATGCTCTTCTCATTATTCAATATTTTATTATCCTTTCCTCTCTATCTTTGGTGTCCCTGGTAAGTCTCACGGTCCAGATATTTTTTTCTATAAACTAGTTATGACTGCATTATTGTTCATTCAGATCGTCTTCACTTCTTGCCACTATTATTGTTCATGTTGAGACTCTGAATCCAGATACTCACTCTGTAGACTACGACTAACTGCATCAGGGAACTTGTTCAATTACTTTCTCCCTCCTTGCTTCTGGCAGTGTTACTCATAGGTCTCTATGTTGACCTACTCAGTTTCAAATGTGAACCATTGTCTCACTGTCCTTATTATTTAAATATCGGGAGCATGGAGGTCATTGACCTCTATTATGTTTACTAACTCCATTTCCTTCCTGGGACTCCATCTCATCCTTGGCCAATTCTTTTTTCATTCATTTATCGGACATGGGCATTGCTGGCTTGTCAGCATTGATAGCCCATCCTTATTTGACCGTGAGAAGGAGATGGTGAGCTGCCTTCTTGAATCGCTGCAGTCCACTTGTTGTCGGTTGACCTATAATGCTGGTACGGAGGGAATTCCAGGAGTTTGACTCAACTACTGTATATTTCCAAGTCAGGGTACTGAGTGGCTTGAAGGGGAACTTGTTGGTGGTGGTTAAAACAGATGAATCACATATTTGGTGATCCATTTGGCCATGAGCTGATTTATGACACCATGCCCTGACCATTATTAACTTTAACTATTCACTGTGACAGAATATACTTCACTGGCTGTTTGAATCTTGAGCTGTGAAATACAGACTTAATGATGGCAACAATCTGCTGCTAACACTCTCGGGTTGAAACCTGCAGAAACAAATCTGATTTGAACTCATCCCAAAATCCCATCCATCTGACATTCCTGCACACATTGACCTATATCGCTATTGTGTCTTCCAATGCCTTTATTTTAATATTCTCAAATACTTTAACTCATCTGTCGTGAAGGTTCCCTCAGTCTCTCTGTGTCAATTATCCAAATCCCTGCCGGTTGTTCACCTGGTTTCCTTTAAGTGTATTTTTTCTCAAACAATGATTTTCACATTCAACTACGCCAAATGCACGTCCCCAACACACACACACACACCCCTTCTCTGTGTATTTGATATGTGTATCGTTCCCATATGATAGTAAAGGTTAGCAATACTCCCCATGCTGGGCAGATAATCCAGTTTACTGAGCAATGCACTAGCATAGTCTGCACAGCTCTCCATTTTGGTCTGTCATCTTTTCCCAGCGTGTGTTGTTTGAAGTGTTCTGTGAAGCAGATTCAGAATTTGCTGAAACAAACCATTTCAGCTGATCTGAAAATACCTTTATTCAATATTCTCATTCTTGTAAGTTTGCTCTTTAAGGGTTCAATCCTCCAGTTAATCCCGCTGCCCAGTCTTTTTCTCCATATTTCCACAACATGTTCTCAGTTAATTAACTGTCTGTTTCTGTATTTAATGTGAATCTTTCTGTCCCTCTGTATCTTTCCATGGCCTTGGTTTTTGACTCCCTCGTGTATCGAGTGCTGACAGTGTAAAGCTCAGAAACAGTGAAATGGTGTGTCTTGGGCCGTTTTTAACTTCCCAGTGTGTCCCATGTGGTGTTCCATGTTCAAGGGAGTGTGTGTCGGGCTGTTGTTCACTTCCGGGTATGTCCCATGTGGTGTTCCATGTTGAGGGTGGGTGTGTGTGTCAGGCTGATGTTCACTTTCTGGTGTATCCTATGTGGTGCTCCACATTAGATGGGGGTTTCAGCGGTTTTGACTCAAGTCTTTGAAAGAGCTTCTGTGCCTGTCCACTGAACGTCTGACTTTTGTGTTTGTCCCTCTGAGTTGATCGTGTGGTTAGTAAAATGAAGAATCCCCTTGAGTATTATTGTAAAGGACTAGGTATCTAACATCTCTGATAATGTTGTCACTTAAAAAAAAAGTTATTGTCTCCTTTTTTTTAAAGAGAGATCTTAAAGGCCGAACTGCCTACTGCAACCAACTGAAGCAAATAACATCGGAGGCTTTTAGGTTTTTTAATATAGATATATTGATAACAATTGCCAGCAGTCACAGACCAGGCTTTCCAGTTTTTCTGAGCTATAACTGTCACCAGGTGCTTGCAGTTGGAGATAGGTTGGATGCTTCAATAAATGATCTCTCGCTGCTATTCTCTCTGAAATCTGTCTTGATGTTGTGTCCTCCTGGATTGGAGAACTGCGTGCAAGACTGAATGGCCTTGGATGTGTCTTTCTGCCAAGGGATGGGTTTATGGAATGTTAGTACATTGGAATATTTTATTAGTAGACTGTACTGTATCTATTATTGACTTAAGGTTTCCAGTGGTTAAGGTATTCTAAACTCCTCAGCTTTTTGTATGTATTTTTATTTGAGTGTTTAAATAAATTGCGTTTTGCTTACAGTTGAGTGGTTTGACCAGCCGCATCACATCTGGAATACACATTCACATCTACATTTACTACAAGGGAGTCGGGCAGCACGGTGGCTCAGTGGTTAGCACTGCTGCCTCACAGCACCAGGGACCCGGGTTCAATTCCCGCTTATAACAGTGTGTACATTCTGCCTGGTTTCCTCTGGGTGTTCTGGTTTCCTCCCACAATCCAAAGATGTGCAGGTCAGGTGAATTGGTCATGCTAAATTTCCCATAGTGTTAGGGGTAAATATGGGGTAAGCGATTGGGGTTGGGTGGTTTGATTTTCGGTGGATCAGTGTGGACATGTTGGGTGGTAGGGCCTGTTCTAACCTAAGACAAGGTTGGCATCCAGGCTACAATCTTAAAGTATTTTAAGGCAGTCTGATCTAGTCCATAACAAACTGGGGACACTTGTCCGGTTCGAAATCGATAATTCCAAATTGGGTGCAGGATTAGAATCCCTACAGTGTGGAAGAAAGCCATTTGGCTCAACAAGTCCACACCAACCCTCCATAGAGTAAACTACCCCGATGCATTCCACTCCCGTATTACTCCATATGTACCCCTGACTAGTGCAAATAATCTACACATTGCTGAACAGTACGGGCAATTTAACATGGACATTTCGCCTAACCTGCATATCTTTGGGCTGTGGGTAGAAAATGGAGCACCTGGAGAAAACCCATGCGGGGATGGACAGAATGTGCACAGGGAGATTGTTGGGCTCAAAGGTAGCGTCTTATGGTTGTTAGTGTCTTTTGGTCTGGGTGTTGAATTCGTTTGGTGTGTGCAGTGATTTGTGTAGTAATGTCTATTTCTGTCTCTATGAGTTGTCTGGGTTTGGAAGAAGTAAAGTTGGAGATTTTACAAAAGGTGAGCAAAGCAAAGCTTTTAGAATTGGCAGAGAAGCCGAAGTTGGGTTTGTGTTTTTATGTGAGAAAAGGAGAGACAATTGCAGCTGTAGCTTGGCATTTAAAGTTTGGTAAAAACACCATCAGAATCTTTGGAAATGGCTAGAATTCAATTGCAGATGAGGCAGCTTGAACACATAAAGGAATTGAGACAGTTTGAAATAAGATTAAAAGTAGAATTTAAAGAAACGGAAAGGAAGAAGAAAGACAAAAAGAAAGAAGAAAAGCATAAAGCGAGAGAGTTTCAACTTCAAAAGTTAGCAACTTGAAAGGAAAGTCGACTTAGCAGGGTGGAGATGAAGGTAGACGGTGGGTTGAATGAGGAGGATAGTGAGGATGAGCAACTCTATGGTAGCCAAAGGCCTGATGGGGATCTGTTTAAATATGTACAGGCATTGTCCAAATATGATGAGAATGATGTAGAAGTCTTTTCAATTTCATTGAAAAAGTGGCTACACGAATGCAGTGGCCACTGACCATGTAGATTTAGTTGATCCAAACAAAGCTGGTAGGTATAAGGAGTGTGGTATTTGCATCCCTATTGGAAGAGGTATCTGGCCAGTATGAGGAAGTGAGGAAAGCCATCTGAAGTGCATATGAGCTTGTGCCAGAAGCCTACAGACAGTGTTTGAGAATGTAAAATTGCGTGCCTGGTTAAACGTACATTGAGGTGAAAGGATCAAACAAAGTAATTTTGAAAGGTGAGTCAGGGTATTAAAAACAGAGTAACTATAACACTCTTAGAGAGATTCTTACTTTGGAGGAGTTCAAAAACTCACTTCCTGCAGTCGTGAGAACTCGTGTGAAAGAGCAGAGAGTGGAAATGTCATGATTAGTATCTGAAATGGATAATGGCTTTCAGTTGGTCCATAAATCAAAGTTTGGCTTCTGTGAGGGCTTGACAAGAATGTGTAAGATCTTAATATATATACCTGTGTGTAAGGCTGAGTGGCATGGGCCAGGAGTAGCAGGTAAAGGGGTTACACCATTAAGAGGTACAGAAACATGTAAATCCTTTAAGCTGAGACATGAGGAGATATGTCATTGAGAAGGACTATGAGGGAGATGAGAAGTACTCCATTATGTAACGTGTGGTTGGAGTATCCGGTGGAACCATCAACAGAAATATTTCACAACGTGAAGGATGCCTTGAGCTTGGTGTTGGCGTTACAACATTTCAGCATTTAAATTGCTAATAACGTATAACTTGCCTTAGACAAGTATACATATACTGATCATAAAGCCTGAACGTTTTTAGAGAAATTTAGGAAGAAAACTTCCAATATGTTCAGATAGAGTTATTATTGTTGCCATTCAATTTGGAAGTTATACAAGTGACAGGACAAGAAACCATACTTGCTAACAAGTTGTCGAGACTTGGATGAAGAAAAACAGAAGCGTCCTGTGGCAGAAGTAAACTAACTGAAATAGAATGGAGTTGTGAATGTTTGCATGCTTGGTGTCAATGCAATATATATGTATTGTAGTCTACTGAACCAATAAGAATAATGGATTTAAAATGAAGCCATCTTTGTATATTGTTAGTTCTTTTATTTTCAAACGGTTAGTTGTGACCATGCTGTCACTTTAAAAAAGTTATTTTCTCTTGGGTTTGTTTTTTGAAAAGAGGTCTTAAAGGCATAGATGCCGAACTTCCACCTGAAAACAGCTTAAGTAAACAACTGAGAAGGTGTTTAGGTTTTATTAAAACGTTGGTAACAATGGAAGGCAGTGACCAGCTCTCCCAAAACAGGTTTTCTCATTTTGTTTTTAGCTGCAGCATTCAGAAGCTGTTTGGGATCCCAAAAGGGGTGGAAGTTTCAATACATGATCCCAGCTGCTATTCTCTCTGAAAACTCGCTTATAGTTGCTTCCTCCTGGATTGGAGAACTGCACATAAGGTTTTGTGTTTGAATTTACCTTTATGCCGGGGTTTTGTTTATTGCATGCTCCTGTATTAGCAGAGTTAATTAGTAGAAGGCACTGTATCTATTGCTTGCATAAGTATTCGAGTAGAGAAGCTGTCCCAAATTTTTCTTCTCTTTGATTGTGTCTTAATTGGAACCTTTGAATGGATTGCATTTTGCTTCACATTGAGTGAGTTGACCAGTTGCAACACATCTGGAACACACAGTTCACATCTATATTTAAAATAAGGAAAAGTTAAGGTCGAGGCTGCCAGCTTAAAATACTTTTGAGGTGGTCTGGCCAGGTCCATAACACTTGTAGCTGAGGGGCTTCTGATTGTCTCCTGTTATTGAAAAATTAGTGGAGGGGCTGGGGATGGTTTGCTGGAGCTGTCTCAGATATTCAGGGAGACCTGAGGATTTGGTGAACCAACTCTGTGTGTAGCGTGGGGACTGTAGTTACAGCATCTGGGTGTATAACATGAACAACAAATGGAGCAGAGGCTGTAGAGAGGGGAAGCTCTGAAACCACGGAGTGGGTGTACGTGGGGAAAGGGATCTGCAGGATCCACCAGGTGTTTTCCAGGAACAGCTTCCCATGCTCCACTTAACCCTGGAGCAGAGTGTGAGGGGACCTGACTGAACAAGGAGCTGGGCACAGAGCGGTGTCACCTCCTTCAACACGACAGCAGCTTCACACCCCAGGGGGAGGATGGTGCTGCCAGTGGATGTTAGGGTCACAGTTTCATTCAGTTTCTATGATCGGGAACTTTCCAGGCAGGTCTGGGTGACGTATCCAACACCGCCCAATATCTCAGCATCAATGTCATCATTTGGTGATGGAGGATATATATGCTGGATGAGGTGAATGTTTTCTCTCTCAGCAGAGAATTTCCAGGTGTATCCGTGTTTTCTAAGTAAAGCAGGATTCCCAATGATGTGCATGGCTCTGTGAGTTCCCCATGTTAGTGAGGAGAGCTAGAGGAACTGAAGGAACCCTAACCTCATTAATGTTACAATGTACCCATGCACAGTACATCATGTTGGTGAATACTCACTGTCCTGGCAGCAGCCACTGCCTCTTCATTCAGAAACAGTCAGCCATTCCCATCGTCTTTGGGTCGCCATTCGGAAAGAAAGGATAGCCTTTCGGATAACGGCTGTACCCTTGACACATGACTCAAAACACCCTCCCCCTGACCACTCCCCACCGCCAACTAACTACATCAAAATATCCCATGTGTACTGAGAGCAATGGGGCCACTGGGAATGTCAGGGAGCAGACCATCAGGGAGATGGAGCAACACTTCCCATGTCTGAATGGGTTAGAGTGAACCCTCCACAACACATTGTATCACTATGTCGTGTAATCCCTCTCCATTTCAGAAACATATTGCCTTACATTCTTCCTGAAAAAGCTGGCAGGTCATATATTACGTTATATTCCACTTGGCAAAGTATTATTCATTGACTTTACCTTTCATATCAATTTGCAGACTCTCCACATTCTTTTGATAAATTAATATCTTGCCTATCTTAGTGTCATCTTGTCTATCTTAGTCGCATCACATCGCCTCTATCATCTTGATCATTGATATCTATTGTAAACAGTTGAGGACCCTGCGCTGGTCACTATGTGTCAACACTGGTCACGTTCCATGGAACTGATTAAGACTGATTTATCCGGAGGGCCTGCTTCTTGTCTGATAACCAGTCCTCCCCCATTCCTGTGTAACAGCGTCAAAGGGGGCATCAGTCAGCAATCCAACCCCATGAGTCTGTTCCGCCATTGAATACAATCATGGCTGACATCATCACGGTCTCAGTCCCACATTCCTGCCCGCTCTCCATACCCCTTCATTCACTCAATGTCCCAACATCCCCTGCAATCTGGGGCAGTGCATTACACAGATTCACAACCCTTTGAGAGAAGTAAGTTCTCCTCACCCCTATTTTAAATCTCCTCTGCCTAATCCTAAAACCATGATCTCTTGTTCCAGTTTGCCCCACATTAGGAAATATCCATTCCACACCGACATTGTCAATCACGTTTAACATCCTCCAGACATCAATGAGGTCTCCTCTCATTCTTCTAAACTCCAAAGAGTATAGGTCTGAACTGCTCAAACTCTCTTTAAAAGAAAAATTCATCTCTGGAATCAATCTAATTAATTGATCAGTAACTTCATTGTAACTACATACCTTCTGCAGTCAGGGCACCAAACCTGTACACAGTATGTCAGTTACAGTCTCCCTAATACCTTGCAGAGTTGCAGTAATTCTTCCCTCCCTTTATACTCTTCTTTTACAAGTAAATGCTGAAATTGCATTTGCCTTTCTCATTCCTTTCTGTACCTGCATGTGAGTTTTCTGTGGTATGCACAAGGACCCCCAGATGCCTCTGCACGTAAGCACTCTGAAGTTGCTCTCCATTTCCATAACATGCTCGATTCCTCTGACTAAAATGGTTAATCCCATATTATCCACATAAAATTTTAGTTGCCAGAGGTGGCACATTCATCTAAACTGTTCATGTCCATTTGTAAATGTTCTACATCTTCATTACATCAACCTACTTTTCCACTTGTTTTAGTGTCAGCTGAAAATGTGGCTTTAGTGTTTTCTCTCCTCTCATCCAAGTGAGGAAGTGAGGACTGCAAATGCTGGAGACCAGAGTTGAAAAGTGTGGTGCTGGGAAGGTGCAGCAGGTCAGGCATCATCGGAGGAGCAGGAGAATCGACGTTTCGGGCATAAGCCCTTCTTCAGGAATGAGGCTAGTGTGCCAAGCAGGCTGAGATAAAAGGGTGGGGGGGGGGAGTTTGGGGGCGGGGTGCTGGGAATACGATAGGTGGAAGGAGGTGAGGATGAGGGTGATAGGCCGGAGAGGGGGTGGGGGCGGGGAGGTCAGGAAGAAGACTGCAGGTCAAGAGGGCGGTGCTGAATCCAGGGGTTGGGACTGAGATAAAGTGGCAGGAGGGGAAATGAGGAAGCTGGAGAAACCTACGTACCCGAAACGTCGATTCTCCTGCTCCTCGGATGCTGCCTGGCCTGCTGCGCCTTTCCAGCACCACACTTTTCAACTCACATCCAAGTGATAGAATAGATGGTAAATTTTCGGGTCATTGGGTCTGAACTCTATGGAACCCCAAAAGTTGCCAACCACTAACGAAACAACTGTTCCATCTCTCTGCATTTTGTTGACTCACCAGCCCTATCTCCAGGCGAACAACTTCCTCCCAAACCCATCTCCTCTTATTTTACAGCTTAATGTTTTGTGCAGCATTTAATCAGTCCCTTTTCAAAGTTCAGGTACTTTACTTCTCCAGGATCCCTATTGTCTTCTTTCCTTGTCACATCTTTAAAGAACTCGAGCAAACAATTTTTAAAAATATAATGCTGATTCTGATGAATTCTGGTTTAACTTCGCAAATCCCCTGTTGTTAATTAATTAATAATTGATTCTCACAATTTACCTTAATCCCCAACAATATATTCACAACCTTTTATTGACAAGTGAAGATGATTATCCTAATTCCTAACCTTTTTGTAAACTCTACGTTACCTTTCCCGTGTTCCTGTGTAACAGGCACAAAGCTTTAAAAGATCTGCTCCAATCGTTGCGTGAGAGGCATGACTGTCTGAATGGATTCATTCTGTTCCTGGTTTACACACTCAATGGACTGAATGTCCCCATGGTGTTCCTACATTATAGTCTTGATGGCCGGAGTGTCCTGATTTACAGATTCAAGATCTGCTTCTCCTCCTCTTGATAATACATCAGAAGTTTGAGGGATTGTGGAATCTTCCTGTTGCTGTATAACATTTTGAGGAGCTGAAGGGTCCCTTCATATTCCTTCATAACAGGCTTGAGATACTGAACAATCACCTCCTGCATCCCTGAAATGGGATCGAAGAGGTGATTTGTCTCCTCCTGTTCCCATACAACAGACACATGGGTGAATTTACCTCCACCTTTCCATAACAAGTTAAAATAATTTTAACAGGTTCGAAGGCCTGAATATCCTTCTGCTGTTCCTGTGTAAGAGGCTGGAGAAATGGAATTGGCTGTGTAATTGGCTTCTGTTGCAGACTCTTTCCGGTGTTCTTTGTAAAAAAAAATCATCTTTCATTTTGTAAACTCTATTGCGTATTGGATCAAACTGATCATCCTTTCCTTATAAGTTAACCCGTTGATTGCAAGAATCAGTTGAGGGAACCATCTCTGAGCTGCTTCCACTATAATAATATCCTTTCTTCAATGTGGAGACTAAATCTGTACACACTACTCCAGAAGTGATCTGATTAAGATCCTGTACATCAGCAACATTTTACCAACCTGCTGTAAGGTTCCTACCCAGTTTACAGCAGTCTCAGCTGTCTGGGGGAATGCATAGCATTGTTGAAAGATCATTGTCTATCTCTACTCCACCAACATAACTGGTAAAAAAAGTCGTTATAACACTTGAGGAGAATGAATAACGTAACGAGATTATCTTAAAGTCCAAATAGGCTTCACCAAATATCTCACGTGAATCTACCATTAATCTCCCCAGAGGCCACATCACTCAGATTCCACAGAATCTAGTAAGGTGAAGCTTAGAAACAGCAAGGAAAAGCAAAGATTGCTGGAAGTTATATATCAAAGTGAAAGTTGCAATACAAAAGTTGGGTATATTATAAAACAGGAAATTAGATACCCAGGTTTGTGGGTACAACAGTAATAATGAACAGTTTCAAGCTACATCTAAACTGCGTTAACCCACGTGAATAATAATGCTGGGAAAATGGATTTCATGAGCGTATTTGAGATGCTTTCCTTTAACAGTATGCTGAGCACTGAGGTAGAGGTGAGGCTGTTTTGACATTGATGTTATGTAATCAGAAGAGCTAATTGAAAATCCTGCTGAAAGTGAGGTTTCTGGAATAGTAATAACAATATATTGAATTTTATATGACGTCTGAATACAAAGCAGTTGTTTTTGAAACTGTGGTTATAAACCTGAGTCATGCAATTCACGAAAGTATGAGGCGCAAATTAGTTTCAGTGAATTGGAGAAGTACATGAAAAAGATTTACTGGAAGACAGGCAATGGTTGTTGTTTAAATAAATGTACAATATACACATGTCCACCACAGTTCAAACAACAAAGGGGTGAGGTGACTTAACAATAGTTCACAAAAGAAGTTAAAGGTTGCATTAGATCAAAGGAAGCAGCTCAGAAAAATTCCAGATATTGTTGTAAGCAATGGATTCAGAGACATTTGAGGACCAATGAACTGATAATGAAATTAAAGAAAAGAATGCAAAAGAACAAGAAGCATAAGGATGATCAAACACTTCTCTCGATAATTGATGGAAAAGTGAAGGCAAGGACACATGTGGAATGATGAATATCCACACAAGATAATTTCTTGCAGAGAACTAGGAAATTACAGAGAAACTAAACAGTTACTTTCATGTCTATCTTATTAGAGGCAAGATTAACTGATGGAGAAACTCAGTTTGTGTTCTCCAGTGATTTCCAAAATGAAAGAAGAACGCAGTGAAGCTTAGAAAGTTCGCACAGAGAGACGGACCAACACAGGCACTCGGAGAAGTGCTGCCAGGCAAGGTTAGGGGGAATCCCAAGATGTTCTCCACGTACATCAATCAGAACAGAATAACCAGGAAACAACTAGGGCCCATTAGAGACTAAGGGAGCACTCTGTGTGTGAAGCTGGTGAACATTGATCGATTGTTACATGAAAGCTCCATATCTGTTTTACTTGGGAGAAGAAGGATGCAGGGACAGAATTCAAGAAGGTGGATTGGGAAGCTCTTCAACAGACTGATATAAGATGTGAGCAGGGATTGGAGACTTTGGCTGGTACAAAATTGGACTGATTGCCAGGTCTGGATGAATTGTGTCAGAGGTTGATGTTGGAGACAAAGGACAAAAGACCCTGACTCAAATTTTTAAGTCAAATCTGGCCACAGGGAAGTTGGAGTTGCCAGATGACTGGAGAACAAATAATGCGGTCCCACATTACAGGAAAGATGGTGGAAATAGACCGGAGAACTGTGCACCAGTCAGTATTAGATCAGTGTTAGGGCAAGTACTGGAGAATATAGGAAAGGAGAAAATTGATCTCTATTTAGGGAGGCAAGGTTTAATTAAGGATAGTTTGCATGACATCATCAGAGTGAAGTCGTACCAAAATGAATGTTATTGTATATTTTCAAGCATGTTGTTTATATGGTTTTTCAGCAAGGCCTGTGATAAAGCCCCATATGGGAAACTGATTTTAAAAAAATCAGGAGAGTTGACGTTTCGAATATAAGCTTTTCATCAGGAATGATGGGTCACATTCCTGATGAGGAGCTTATTCTCGAAACATCGAATTTCCTGCTTCTCAGATGCTGGCTGATCTGTTGTGCTTTTCCAGCAACACACTTTTTGACTGAGGTTAATAGGTTAGTTAAGAAGGCAGCGGGAACCGTAGGCACAGCCTTCATTCATCAACATATGCATTATAAAGTCTATAGTTAGGCCAAGATGGAATATTGTGCGTAGTTCTGGGAACCTTATTACAGGAAGGATGTAATTGTAATGGAGGGGCGCAGAGGAGATTCACAAGAAAGTTCCCTGGGATGGAGCATATCAGCTATGGAGAGAGGCTGGGTAAGCTTGGGTTGTTGATTTTGGAGCAGAGAAGGCTGACGGAGAGGTGATTCAGAAGGATAAGATTACGAGGGCGATTTTCAGAGAGATTTTTGCTGAAGTCCCAAGCCCAGTGTGCAAAATAAAATCTTATGGGATTGTGGCGAATATTT
Organism: Chiloscyllium plagiosum; assembly: GCF_037043375.1. NCBI lineage: Eukaryota > Metazoa > Chordata > Chondrichthyes > Orectolobiformes > Hemiscylliidae > Chiloscyllium > Chiloscyllium plagiosum. Next base: position 96,108,514 of record NW_028270151.1, read on the forward strand.
GGACATGGTTTCAGAATGGGACAGCTGGCAGGAAAGAGTGAGTAAAAGTTTTTGATTTTGATTTTATGATCAGGTGTATTGTACAGGATAAATACTATAAAATACAGTGAAAAGCTTCCAAGTGTTGCCACAAAGTGGTGCCATTTTAAATAATTGAAGAAAATGGAATACACAAAGGATACAGCTTGAAGAGAGTTGATGCGTTGTGATCCAGCTCCTCACCATCGACCACCCCTGCAACCCAACCCCTCCATAACAGCTACATCACCATCTACACTAGACCCCAGTAACATTGAAGATGCTGATCCTCAGGCACCATCTTTGCCACTGGGCAGATACTCCTCCATCACTGGCTCATTGCCCCCTGTGCCAGACTATTCCAATGTCAGAGACATGTCTCTTACTGTTGGTCCCACCTCATCGATGTTACCATGATGGCCTTCACTATCCGCTTCATCACCACCAGTGCAGGACCCAATCAGCAACAAGTTTCTAATCCTCAAGAATCACCGTTTGCTGCTGGGCCCTATCTCACCCACGTTGCCTCTGCTGATGTAGCAGCTGGCAATTCCAGGTCCTGTGCTTGGTCCGGAAAAGTAAGTAAGGACTCACTCTCCTCCGCACTGGCTCAGCTTGAGGCCCAAACCCTGGGTCCAGCTTGAGGTCAGTAAGTTACAGAGAGAAAAGTGGGGGAGAAAATAAGAAAAAGGAAGCATGTAAGAGTGCACAAAGCAGCCCTTGGACCAGAAACACTGGAATAAAAGGATCATTTTACTGGAGACGAAGGTTCGTGTGGTATCTCAGGATTATGCCCTTGGGTCCCAGCTATTCGCAAACATCTCAAACATTTGGTTGACGGAATCAATTGCAATATATCTCAGTCTGCTGTCGGAGAAATGCATTGAGGAGATCCTTGGCCATGATGAGAAGGTGGGAGGCTCACTGTGTTGAATGACATACTCCTTTCCTGAGGTTTCTGTGCAGTCCGTGGGAATGCTCTGTAAATGTTGTCACAAGCGCTCAGACGTTAGGAAGGAGGTCTCTGCAGGGTCGACAGGACTGTGTTTCCCATTCCCTTTTCCGATATCGTGGCTGGTACCGGCTGTTCTGTCCAGTTTTATCCTTTAAGATCTCAGAGCAGTTTAATGCAATTCAGTGTCTTGTTTGGCCGTTTCAGAGACCGTTGAATAGTTTATCACATGTCTGTGTGTCTGGAGTCATATTTAGGCCAGACCAGGAAAGCACGGGAGATTCATTTCCTGAAAGTACATCAGAGAAGCAAATTGGTGGTTACAATCGACATTGGCTTCACGGTCATTGTTACTGACACCAGATTTTAGATCTCGACATTTTATTAATTGCTTTTAACATCTACCAGCTGCCAGAGAACTTGTTTGGTCTGGGTTAGTAATCCAGTGACATTTCCACAACAGCATCAGTTCCACATGGGGACCTATCGGAAACCACACTGAGCAGGTAATTTTTGTGCTGCTTCACAGCTCTGTCAAAAGGAACTCCCACCCATTTGACTGTCGTAATGGAGTTGAGGGGGTGATATTGGTCATACTGTAATTATTTTCCTCTTAAGGGACTTGTCATAGTAATTTTCCACATTGCCAGATAGATGTCAGAATTGGAAATGGAATGAAACAGCTTCCCCAGGGACAGGGCTTGTTGTACATTGCCTATGTTGTACCTACTGTGTTCAGTTGTTTATTCATGTCACATAGAGCGAATCATTTTGTTTGAAAACTGTCATCTGTGATTCTGTGGGCATCCTGACAAGGTGAGTTGAATCACAAACTCAACACTTCTGGCTGAGTATGGTGTAGATACGAATCCTTGTCTATTGCTCTGATGTGCAGGGCTTTTCCATTATTTAGGATGGGGACATGTGTATGACCCTGTCCTGCATTGAGTTGATTAATCCATTTATGACTGGGTGTGGCAGGACTGCTGAGCTTCGATCTGATCTGTTCGTCTTGGGATCATTGCGCCCTCTCGATCAGATGTTAGTTTTGCTGTTTAGAATGTAACCAGTCAAGTGCAGAAGCTTTAATGCGTTGCCATCAGATTTAGATACACATGGTTCTGACCCTGGCATGTTTTCCCACATTCGTCACTGAACCATAGATCAGCTTGATGGTAATGGTAGACTGAGGAATTATCCGGGGCAAAAGGTTACAGATTATAGTTTTATATAATTCTGCTTCTGTTGTTGCTGTGGTCTACAGCACCACATGGAATACACGGTTTGAGCTGCAATAACTCCAATACAGTTCTGCTGCCTGTTCCCCAGTTCACACCGAGACCCATTCACCCATCAGCCATGTACTCAGCGACCTACTCTGGTTTCTGATGTGGTAGACGTGCAATTTTATATTCTCATTCCACTGAGGGTCTCTCCATGGTGTCACAATTACAGTTTGTCTCATTCCTCATCACGCTTTAGTATAATCATCTGAATCCTTTCCCTTCCAGTATGTGCTACCTTTCGTGTTTAGAGTGAATACATCTCCCACTGTTTCTCTCCCTAAGAGTAAGAGCTCTGTAGTGTCAGTGATGCCAGCCATTCAGAAACAATGAATTTGTGCATCTTGTGTTATCTTTCACTTCCCGGTATATGGCGCTCCAGGTTGGACAGGGGGTTTGAGCAACGTTGACATACATCTTTGAAACGTGTTGAAAAACAGAAATTGCTGGGGATGTTAAGCGGGTCTGGCAGCATCTGTGGAGTGAAAGTAAAGTTAATCATTGGTTCCAGTGATCATTCTTCAAGGCTCACAGATTCTTTTTTTGTTCTGGTTTCAGATTTCCGGTATCAACAGTTATTTGTTTTATTGAAAATGTGTTTTGTTCATTCCTGGAGAAACACAGCAATCTGCAACATCTACAGTGACAGAGAAACAGAGTTAGCGTTTCAAGTCCATTGTGACACTTCTTCAGAACAGAAAAGGGTTGGAAAAAGAGCTTTTTAATCCCTTGCCAGAGGTAGAGGAGGGGTGACGGGAAACAAACGGTGTGGAGGCGCAGTGCCACTGACATATGGACTGTTGTTTGTGGTAAAAGAGAATCAAATGTAAAATGAGTACATATTAGATTGTAAAGGGGGGAATTGGGTTCCTTAATTGAGTGCAAGACAAATGATTCACAAACAGGGCAAGTTCATTGGGAGACCAGGAGAAGGAATGCATGAAGTTTTGAGAATAGCCATAATGGCATCAGGCAGTGAAATTATGGAATTGAATATTACAGGCTGTAACATACCAAAGTGTAAAGTTAGTTGTCACTCGAGCTTGGGTTGTGCTTCATTTGAACATTGCAGCAGCCCAGGACCGAAATGTTAGCACAAGAGCAAGGTAGGTTATTGAAATGGGAAACAATGAGAGGGTCAGGGTTATTCCTACAGACTGAGTGGGAGTGTTCCTCAATGTAATCTCTGTTTGGTCTCCCCAGTGTAAATGAGACTGCATTGTGAGCAGCAATGACAGGAGACTGGATTGAAAAAGTACAAGTGAAATGCTGCTTCACCTTGAAGGTGTGTGTTGGGTTGTTAAGAAATGAGGAATGAGTCAGCGATCTTTTCAACTGTCCAACTGTATTTCTTCTTATATGTAGACTATATAGTTTCACAACTTGGAGAGAGTAAGTACTACAGGTGTGAGAGATCAGAGTTAATAGGCTTGGAGCTGGATAAACACAGCAGACCAGACAGAATCAGAGGAGCACAAAGGCAATATTTTGACCTTGGACCTTTCATCAGGACTGGTGAGGGGGAGGCGAGCCCAGAAATGGAGTGATGGGATATGGGAGGGCGAAGGGTAGGTATGATGGTAGTACAGAGCTGAAAAATGTGTAGCCGGAAAAGCACAGCAGGTCAGGCAGCATCCAAGGAGTAGGCGTAAGCCCTTCTTCAGGAATGAGGTTACTGTGATTGGTCAGTGGGAAAGGTGGAGCGGATATATGAGTGAGGAGATGGACAGGCGGGTCTGGTCAGGGAGAAGGGACGTGGAATAATGCTGTGGGTGGAGGGATTTTGAAGCTGCTGCAGTCAACATTGAGGTCCTTGGGCTATCAGCTCCAAAGGTAAAACCTCAGGTGGTGTTCCTCTGACAGTGGACAGGCTAAGGATGGGCATGTCACCGGACAAGTTGGAGGGGGAATTAAAATGCAAGGTAACTGGAAAGTCGGGTTGGTTGTTGCATGCAGAGCACTGGTGCTCCACACAGAGCCTGATCCTGCCCCACCAAGCACGTCTCCATCTCCCGATGTGGTCTCCTCTCTATCATGGAGACCAAAGGGAGACTCAGGAACATATTCATGGAGCATCTGCTCTCTGCATGCCTTAACCAACCAAACATTCCAGTTGCCACACATTTCAATTATTCCCCCACATTCCCCTCAGCTCATCCGGCCACAGGTTCATCCTTTGCCTCCTCCACTGTCAGAGTGAGGCCAAACAGAAAGTAGGGAACACATCCTGATCTTTCAGCTGGAGAGCTTACAGTTCAATGGTCTCAATATTGACCTCACTGGCTTCAAAATCTCTCACCCGCAGCCTTACCCCATGTCCACCTTCCCTGACCTGACCTAAGCTGTCCATCTTCCTATTCGCATATCCACTGTACCCTTCCCACTAACCAAAAACTTGCATCCCCTATCGCCATCCCACCTACTCTTCCCTCATCCCCTCGCCCCTCCCTCTATTTACTTCCCGGCTTCCCTTCCCTCGGGGAGAAAGTGAGGACTGCAGATGTTGGAGATCAGAGCTAAAAATGTGTTGCTGGAAAAGCGCAGCAGGTCAGGCAGCATCCAAGGAGCAGGAGAATCGACGTTTCGGGCATGAGCCCTTCTTCAGGAATGAGGAAAGTGTGTCCCTTTCCTCATTCCTGAAGAAGGGCTCATACCCGAAACGTCGATTCTCCTGCTCCTTGGATGCTGCCTGACCTGCTGCGCTTTTCCAGCAACACATTTTTAGCTTCCCTTCCCTCGGCCAATCCTGATTAAGACTGTCCTGGCCCTAGGATGCTGTCTGATCTGCTGTGCGTTTTCAGCTTCATATATATTGGCTACATAGTTGCATGTTGAGACCTCCGCAGCAACAGACTTTATTGTGCTTTTAGTGCATTTTTTTAGTCTGTTTACTGACAAGCTTATCTCAACATTCTCACTACAGGGTCAAGGAAACAGTCTCTTTGTCACTAATGCTCCTGTCAGCTTCAAAATGATTTCCTTTGTTTTAACTGTACTTTCAAGTCTGCTGTTCGCAATAGCATTGTAAATGTAACTCTTACTATGCTGTCGCTAAAGCACACCACGTCCAATATACTTCACAACTTCCTTGTTCTTATACTCCACGCATCTATTCATAAACCTAAGGATCCATTAAGACCTTCTATACAACAGTTTCGATTTGCCTGGCAATTTATAATTTCCTGTCTTCTGTGTCCCTCTCTCCTTAAACAGGGTGATTACTTTTACCAATCCTCCCTCACTCTAAAATTTCCTGAAAAATCACCAGCAACGCCTCCACAATCACCTTCGGTATCTCTTTAGAACTACAGGGTGTTCTCCAACTAGTCTCGCTGATTGATCCAACTTCACCTTCCCCAGCACCTTCTCCTTCCTGGTGGTCACTATATTCACCTCTACCCTCTGACTGTCTTGAAGTTCTGACATTTTGCTGCTGTCTTCCACCGTGAAGACTGTTGCAATATATTCAATTCCATTGCTTCCCATAACTATTCAAGCTTCATTTTCCAACATTCCTTTGTTTGTTTTTACTCCCCATCTTCCTTGTTATATATCTAAAAATCTCTTTTAATGTTCTTTTACACGATTAACAAGCGTAATATCATATTTCACCCTCTCCTCCCATTTGTTGTTATTAGTTATCCGTGCTGGAAGTTATAGGTTTCGTAATCGTCTAGATTCCCAATAATCTTCACCACATTGTGCGCATTTTCTTTTACTTTTATGCTGTCCCTGAGTTCGTTATCACGCACCTATCACACACGGCTGCCTTGTCTTCCGCTGAATATCTTTCTTCTTACTTGGGATGGATTTCTGATGTGTTGCTGAATTATCTCCAGAAACTACTGCCATTGCTGTTTCACCATACTCCCGTGCTCAGCTCCCCTTCCAACTAACTCTGGCCAACTCCTCCCTCATGTCTTTTTAGTTACATTACTCAATTATAAGCCATCTCATCCAAAAGTAAGCAATAGATGTAAACTGAAGGAGGGAGGTTTGAGACATGGGACACGACGAACGACTGGAGGATTTATTAACTAGATGGAAAGACAGAGCGAGAGACAGAGACAGGATATAGACGTGGAGATGTAAAAAATAGAGAAGTCTACATGATTGATAGAAGTAGATGTACTTCCGTATTTGGTTTGACAATTCCTGTATGCTGTTGTCCTTTGTACAGTGTATGTGCAACAGATTAATATGTTGAAATGCTGGGTCTGATGCCAGAACATTTATCTCCATCAATATGACAGGCACCAACTGTTGACAGAACACAGCAGGCCAATGTATATGTTTCCTGGTAGAAAATGGATTAACTGAAACAAGTTGGAACATCAGAAGCAGAAATGTATAACATCCATTCGATAAGAATGAGAGATTAGATCAGGGAATGCCAGAAAGGCGCAGGAGGCAGACGGTACGTTGAGAGAAGGGGAACATAACATCTCAGCTGAAGAGTAAAAAACATATTAATGTTTTATAAATTCTGTACATTGCATACATCATTTTTGTTAACTATGTCTCTCGTGTTCATTCTGAATATGTTTCACACATATGAACAGTCTTATCTATCTACAGACACACACACACTCACAGAAACACACACAGACACACACAGACCCACACGCAGATATACACACACACTCACACACACACACTCACATACAGACACACACACACACTCACACACACACAGACACACGCACTCACACACTCACACAGACACAGACGCACACACAGCACAGGCACACACACACAATCACACACAGACACAGACACACACACTCACGCACACACAGACACAGACACACACACACAGATACACACATACACAGACACACACACACACACAGACAGATACACAGAGACACACACACAGACATACACAGACGCACACACACTCTCACACAGACACACACAGACACACACACAGATACACACACAGAGACACACACAACGCACAGACATACACACAGACATACACACAGACACACACAACACACACAGACACACAGACACACACTCATACACAGACACACACAGACACACACTCATACACAGACACACACAGAGACACACACAGACACACAACGCACACACAGACACACACAGACACACACAGACACACACACGCAGAGACAAACACACTCTCACACGCAGACATACACAGATACACACACACAGACACACTCACAGACACACACAACACACAGACACACACACAGACACACACACACTCACACACAGACACACACAGACATACACACAACCCACACAGACACACACACAGACACACACACACAGACACATACACACAACCCACACAGACACAGACACAGACACACACAACACACACAGACACACAGACACACACACACAGATCAATCATTGTTCAGCCATTCTATTTCAAATGATTCTGTTATTTTTTACATTGTCAGTTGCCATTCCTTCTTCCGAATATATTCTGTTTCTTTCTCTGCATGTTATTTTATTCTGTCTGTCAAGAAGACATTGGGCACTGGGAGGATGTCACTTTACTCCTCATCAGTCTCCACAGCCACTGTCTTCTATCCCTTTCTGATTCTTAGCCCATGAAAAATATATATTGTGTCAAACCATTGAATCTCAATAAACAGGTCAATTTTCAACAGAACATTTAATTTTGCACTAAGGCTGCAAAAAATCTAAAAACGAAAAGGCATACAAACTGTGCAATAAGATGTTTCCATCTTTACAAACAAATTATTGAATTGCATTATGTAAACGGTAAATAATTAACTGGTAAGAGCTGTGAGAGTAAAATCCAGAGAAATCCGTATTTCTTGTGTATGTTCAGGGCAGTTGTGCCCAGAGACAGTCTTTATATTGGAAGTTGTTTTGGTAAAGGAAACTTCAGTGCAGTAACAATATCTTGATTGGCGCTGTGTACTGATGATTATTCAGGCAGTTCACTATCCTATCCTCACTATTGTTAGTGTTCCTGGTGAGCCTATCTCTGCCAATTTACTAATTCTCTAACCCGTTGTGAATGTCTTGTTTTCTCTGTAATGCATATTTTGCAAAGATCCAAATTATTGTCTTCGCTGTCAATCACAAACTCTATTTCCATTCCATGAATTTCATATCCTTCACTTACAAACATCCGAGGAGAAACAAAAGTGTTGATAACCACGATTACCCTATTTTGTCCTGAACTGATTTATATCTCAATATTCTGTCTACCACAAAACCTGTCCACTTCACAATATCCCCAGTCTTCACTTCTGCGTCAACGCTGTTTCTGAATAATCCATCATCCACACCTTTCCAGTTACAATTCTCTTCTGGCATCTGTTCTCGTTACACATATTTTGATCGCAAACGTTTTCTTACCTCGACCTGGACCTATGCCAGGTGCAAAGTGTGAAGTCAGTTTGATTCTAAAATGAGGTGGTCACAGCTTTGTGTCATCTGTTTCACCATAACCTGTAACCTCGCACGAGCCAGAGGACTATGCCATCAGTGACCAGGAAGTGACAGTTTCATTGAACTGTTTTGATTCTTGAACTTTCTGAGCAGGAGTGGGTGTCACGTCCATCATCTCCCAATTGCAGTGCTCCGATGTATTCACACAGTGACAGAATCCAACTCTGTCTCCTGCTGAGGGTAATACCTTCGTGCTGTCTCCACAATGGAATGTACCGACAATCTTCCAGAAATACTATGGGACAGACTGACTGGTGAAAATAACAAACTGTGCTAGATTAGATTTAATAAAGAGAACTTACTCAAAAAACTAATTAAATTGAATGTTGGCAAGTTAATGCACCAAATGAGCTCCATCCCAGAGTTTTCAGGGAAGTGGCATTCCCTCTAGTGAAAGAGTTATAGAGTCATACAGGACCGAAACAGACCCTTTGGTCTAACTAGTCCATGATGACTATTGCAATTCCAAACTAACTTAGATCCACCTGCCTGCACTTGGCCCATATCCCTCCAAACCTTTCTTATTCATGTACTTATCCAAATGTCTTCTAAATGTTGTAATGACAAGAAAAAAGTATTGATTACCCTTCAAAATTCTTTAGACTCCAGAAATTCTGGTTCCTACAGACTGGAAAGTAGCTGCTGTAATCCTAAATATTTAAAACCAGAATGGGAGGGGAAACAAAAAGAAATATAAACGGCTACGTTGATGTCATGTCTGAGGAAAATATTAGAACCTTCTGTGAGAAATTTTATAACTGGACATTTGGGAAATCACGGTGTGACTTGGCAAAGTCAGCTTAGATTTAGAAACCGAAAATCATCGTTGAGAAACCTGTGGAGTTTGTGTTAGTTGATGCATCCACAAAAGAGAACCAGTGGGAGTGGTGTATTTGAATTTGCAGAATGTTTTTTACATTGTTGCTAACAAGTGAACGAAGGAAGTTAGAGTACATTGATAAGGTGTGGACGGGGGCAGCTGGATATACCACATGGATTGAGAATTGGTCAGTGGAAGCAATACTGAGCTTCTTGCAGTTTGTTTGACCGAAGGCAGTCACTCATAGGATATCACATGTTTCAGTGTTCGAACCACAACAATTTGCAAGGTATATGAATGATTTGGATGTGAGAAATAAACAGCATGCATCTCATTTTGTATTGATTAAATAGTACAAGGTTGAGAAGTGTTGTTTTTCAAAATGACTTGAATGTCCTTGATCACGAGTCAACAAAAATAACATCTCCAAGGGCGTTAAGTATTGAGCATCTTATGCTATGTTGCCCTTTATTGTAATACGATTCAAGTGCATAAGTAAAGCCATCTTTCTGTATTTGTAGATCATTGATGAGAACGTATTTGGGGAACTATGAACAGGTATGCTCTCCTTTGTAATGCATGAGCTCATTAACACAGGCACAGCTCAAACAAGTACTAGCAGTCTAATCCATGAGATGATGACACCATTAGGAACCAGTGATGGAACTGAGTATTTAATCTGTAGTGCTAGGAGACAAGGAGAGATGATTACGTTGAAACGTGAGGGTTAGTGACGATCACATACTTGTAAAAGAGATTCTGTTAAGGTGAGAAATAATTAACTTATTAGATATATTATCACGTGTGCCTAAGTCCAGTGAAAGCTTTATTTGTGAGTAGTACAGGCAGATGACAGTAAGCAAGGACACACAGATCATAGGGTGAAAAATAAACTTGGACAGAGTAAGGCATGCAGGTTACAATGCGCAGGACATTCAAAAACACATCAACATGAACAAGATCATCATTGTTTGGAGTTACAGAGTCCATTCGTCAGTCTAATATAGTATCCCTAATACTTTATATGCCTCAATGAACTCTCCTTTGAACTCTCCCACATTAATGTGCCAACGGAATGAGGTCCCACGAGAAGAATTTAGGGAGTTAGGAACCAAATTAAAAAAGTAGGACCTCAGAGTAGTTTCGGAATTGCTACCAGTGTCACGTGCTAGTCAGAGCAGCAAAGATAGAATAATCATGAAGAATGTGTGGCTTGAGAGATGGTGCAGGAGGGAGGGATTCTGATTATTGGGATATTGGGACCGGTTCTGGGGGAGGTGGGGCTATTACAAATGGGACGGTCTACATCTGGGTAGGACAGGAGCCAATATCTTCGGGGGTGCTTGTGGCTTCAAGTGGACAGGGCCTGGGAAATGAATATTCAAGGCTACACGTGCTATCGTAAGGACAGACTGACGGGCAGAGGGGGTGGGGTGGCCATAGTGGTAAGGGAGGATATTCAGTCCCTTGCGCGGGGGGACCTAGAATCAGGGGATGTAGAGTCAGTGTGGATAGAGCTGAGAAATACTAAGGGTAAAAAGACCCTCTTGGGAGTTATCTACAGGCCCCCAAACAGTAGTCTGGATGTCAGATGTAAGTTGAATCAGGAGATGAAATTAGCCTGTCGCAAATATGTTACTACAGTTGTTATGGGGGATTTCAACATGCAGGTAGACTGGGAGATTCAGGGTGGTATTGGACACCAAGAAAGAGACTTTGTGAGTGCCTCCAAGATGGATTCTTAGAACAGCTGGTGCTGGAGCCGACCAGGGAAAAGGCAATTCTAGATCTGGTATTGTGCAAAGAACCAGAATTGGTCAGGGACCTCGAAGTGAAGGAACGATTGGGAAGTAGTGACCATAATACAATAAACTTCAATCTGCAATTTGAGAGGGAGAGGATACAATCGGAAGTGACAATATTTCTGTTGAATAAAGGGAACTATGGAGCTATGAGGGAGGAGCTGGCCAAAGTTCAATAGTGCAATACCTTAGCAGGGATGACAGTGGAGGAACAATGGCAGATACTTCTGTGTATAATGCAGAAGTTGCAGGATCAGTTCATTCCTAAAAGGAAGAAAGATCCTAAGAGGAGGCATGGGTGGCTGTGGCTGATGAAGGAAGTTAAGAAACGTATAAAGTTAAAATAGTATAACATAGCAAAGATAAAGGGGAAAACAGAGGACTGGGAAGCTTTTAAAGAACAACAGAGGATTACTAAGAAGGAAATACGCAGAGAAAAAATGAGGTACGAAGGTAAACTGGCCAATAATATAAAGGAGGATAGTAAAAGCTTTTTTAGGTATGTGAAAGGCAAAAAAATGGTTAAGACTAAAATTGGGCCCTTGAAGACAGAAACAGGAGAATATATTACGACGAACAAAGAAATGGCAGAAGAACTGAATTGGTACTTCAGATCTGTGTTCACTGGAGAAGACGCAAGCAATCTCCCTGAGGTAACAGTGGCTGAAGGACCTGAACTTAAGGGAATTTATATTTGCCAGGAATTGGTGTTTGGAGAGACTGTTAGGTCTGAAGGTTGATAAATTGATGGTCTGCATCCCAGGGTACTGAAGGAGGTGGCTCAAGAAATCATGGATGTGTTGGTGATTATTTTCCAGAGTTCGATAGATTCGGGATCAGTTCCTGCGGATTGGAGGGTGGCTAAAGTTGTACCACTTTTTAAGAAAAGAAGGAGAGAGAAAGCAGGAAATTATAGACCAGTTAGTCTGACCTCAGTGGTGGGAAAGATGCTGGAGTCTATTATAAAGGATGAAATTACGACACATCTGGATAGTAGTAACAGGATAGGTCAGAGTCAGCATGGATTTATGAAGGGGAAATCATTCTTGACTAATCTTCTGGAATCTTTTGAGGATGTAACTCTGAAGATAGACGAGGGAGATCCAGTAGATGTAGTGTACCTGGACTTTCAGAAAGCTTTTGATAAAGTCCCACATAGGAGGTTGGTGAGCAAAATTAGGGTGCATGGTATTGGGGGAAAAGTACTAACTTGGATTGAAAGTTGGTTGGTTGACAGGAAACAAAGAGTAGTGATAAACGGCTCCATTTTGGAATGGCAGGCAGTGACCAGTGGGGTACTGCAGGGATCAGTACTGGGACCGCAGCTTTTTACAATATATGTTAATGATATAGAAGATGGTATTAGCAATAACATTAGCAAATTTGCTGATGATACAAAGCTGGGTGGCAGGGTGAAATGTGATGAGGATGTTAGGAAATTACAGGGTGACCTGGATAAGTTAGGTGAGTGGTCAGATGTATGGAAGATGCAGTTTAATGTGGATAAATGTATGGTTATCCACTTTGGTGGCAAAAACAGGAAGGCAGATTACTACCTAAATGGAATCAATTCAGGTAAAGCGGCAGTACAGAGAGATCTGGGTGTTCTTGTACACCAGTCAATGAAGGCCAGCATGCAGGTACAGCAGGTAGTGAAGAAGGCTAATAGCATGCTGGCCTTCATAACAAGAGGAATTGAGTATAGAAACAAAGAGGTTCTTCTGCAGCTGTACAGGGCCCTGGTGAGACCACACCTGGAGTACTGTGTGCAGTTCTGTTCTCCAAATTTGAGGAAACACATTCTGCCTGTTGAGGGAGTGCAGTGTAGGTTCACGAGGTCAATTCCTGGAATGGCGGGATTACCTTACACTGAAAGACTGGAGTGACTGGGCTTATATACCCTTGAGTTTAGAAGACTGAGAGGGGATCTGATTGAGACATGTAAGATTATTAAAGGATTAGACACTCTGGCAGCAGGAAACCTGTTTCCGCTGATGGGTGACCATAAGACCATAAGACATAGGAGTGGAAGTAAGGCCATTCGGCCCATCGAGTCCACTCCGCCATTCAATCATGGCTGATGCGCATTTCAGCTCCACTTACCAGCGTTCTCCCCGTAGCCCTTAATTCCTCTAGACAACAAGAATCTATCAATCTCGGCCTTGAAGACATTTAGCGTCCCGGCTTCCACTGCACTCCGTGGCAATGAATTCCACAGGCCCACCACTCTCTGGCTGAAGAAATGTCTCCGCATTTCTGTTCTGAAATGACCCCCTCTAATTCTAAGGCTGTGTCCACGGGTCCTAGTCTCCTCGTCTAACGGAAACAATTTCCTAGCATCCACCTTTTCCAAGCCATGTATTATTTTGTACGTCTCTATTAAGTCTCCCCTTAATCTTCTAAACTCCAACGAATACAATCCCAGTATCCTCAGCCGTTCCTCATATGTTAGACCTGTCATTCCAGGGATCATCCGTGTGAATCTCCGCTGGACACATTCCAGTGCCAGTATGTCCTTCCTGAGGTGTGGGGACCAAAACTGGAAACAGTACTCCAAATGGGGCCTAACCAGAGCTTTATAAAGACTTAGTAGTACATCTCTGCTTTTATATTCCAACCCTCTTGAGATAAGAGACAACATTGCATTCGCTTTCTTAATCACGGACTCAACCTGCATGTTTACCTTTAGAGAATCCTCGACTAGCACTCCCAGATCCCTTTGTGCTTTGGCTTTATTAATTTTCTCACCATTTAGAAAGTAGTCTATGCTTTTATTCTTTTTGCCAAAGTGCAAGATCTCGCACTTGCTCACGTTAAATTCCATCAGCCATTTCCTGGACCACTCTCCCAACCTGTCGAGATCCTTCTGTAGCCTCCCCACTTCATCTGTACTACCTGCCTGTCCACCTAACTTCGTATCATCGGCAAACTTCGCTAGAATGCCCCCGGTTCCCTCATCCAAATCATTAATATATAATGCGAACAGCTGTGGCCCCAGCACCGAACCCTGCGGGACACCGCTCGTCACCGGCTGCCATTCTGAAAAAGAACCTTTTATCCCAACTCTCTGCCTTCTGTTAGACAGCCAATCCTCAATCCATCCCAGCAGCTCACCTCGAACACCATGGGCCCTCACCTTGCTCAGCAGCCTTATCAAAGGCCTTTTGAAAGTCTAGACAGACCACATCCACTGGTTTCCCTGGTCTAACCTACTTGTTACCTCTTCAAAAAATTCCAACAGGTTTGTCAGGCATGACCTCCCTTTACTAAATCCATGTTGACTTGTTCCAATCAGACTCTGCTCTTCCAAGAATTTAGAAACCTCATCCTTAATGATGGATTCTAGAATTTTACCAACAACCGAGGTTAAGCTGATTGGCCTGTAATTTTCCATCTTTTGCCTTGATCCTTTCTTGAACAAGGGGGTTACAACAGCCATCTTCCAATCATCCGGGACCTTTCCTGATTCCAGTGACTCTTGAAAGATCTCAACCAATGCCTCTGCTATTTCCTCAGCCACCTCTCTCAGAACTCTAGGGTGTATCCCATCGGGGCCAGGAGATTTATCAATTTTAAGACTTTTTAACTTTTCTAGCACTATCTCTTTCGTAATGGCAACCATACTCAACTCAGCCCCGTGACACCCTTTAATTTTTGGGATATTACTCATGTCTTCCACTGTGAAAACTGACGCAAAGTACTTGTTAAGTTCTCCTGCTATTTCCTTATCTCCCATCACTAGGCTTCCTGCATCAGTTTGAAGTGGCCCAATGTCTACTTTTGCCTGTCGTTTGTTTCTTATGTACTGAAAGAAACTTTTACTATTATTTCTAATATTACTGGCTAGCCTACCTTCATATTTGATCCTCTCATTTCTTATTACACTCTTTGTTATCCTCTGTTTGCTTTTGTATCCTTCCCAATCTTCTGATTTCCCACTGTTCTTAGCCACTTTATAGGATCTCTCTTTTTCTTTAATACATTTCCTGACTTCCTTTGTCAGCCAAGGTTGTCTAATCCCTCCCCGGTTAATCTTTCTTTTCTTGGGAATGAACCTCTGTACAGTGTCCTCAATTATACCTACAAACTCCTGCCATTTTTGCTCTACTGTCTTCCCGGTTAGCCTCTGCTTCCAGTCTATTTTAGTCAGTTCCTCTCTCATGCCCTCATAATTACCTTTATTCAACTGTAACACCATTACATCTGATTTTGCCTTCTCCCTTTCAAACTCCAGACTGAACTCTACCATATTATGGTCGCTACTTCCTAAGGGTTCCCTTACTTTAAGATCTTTTATAGAGTCTGGTTCATTGCAAAGCACTAGGTCCAGAATAGCCTGCTCTCTTGTGGGCTCCATGACAAGCTGTTCCAAA